>NC_136918.1:45024907-45220865 GCF_949752795.1 Hyperoodon ampullatus
AGAATCAATATTGTCAAAATGACTATACTACCCAAGGCAATCTTCAGAATCAATGCAGTCCCTATCAAAATACCCACAGCACTGTTCACAGAACAAGAATAAATAATTTTAAATTTATATGGAAACCCCAAATAGGCAAAACAATGTTGAGAAAGAAGAACAGAGCTGGAGGTAACTTGCTCCCTGACTTCAGACTATACACAAAGCTACGGTAATCAAAGTAGTATGGTACTGGCACAAAACCAGACACATAGACCAGTGGAACAGGAAAGAGAGCCCAGAAATAAACCCACACTCCTATGGTCAATTAATCTACAACAAAGGAGGCAAGAATATACAATGGAGAAAAGACAATCTCTTCAATAAGTGGTGCTGGGAAAACTGGACAGCTAAATGTAAAAGAACGAAATTAGAACATTTTCTCACACCATATATAAAAATAAACTCAAAATTGATTGAAGACCTAAATGTAAGACTGGAAACCATAAAACTCCCGAAAGAAAACATAGGCAGAACACTCTTTGACATAAATCAGAGCAGTGTTATTTTGGATCTGCCTCCTAAGGCAAAGGAAACAAAAGCAAAAATAAACAAATAGGACCTAATTAAACTTAAAAGCTTTTGCACAGCAAAGGAAACCATCAACAAAACAAAAAAGACAACCTACATAATGGGAGAATGTATTTGCTAATGATATAACTGATAAGGGGCTAATATCCAAAATATCCAAAATACATAAACAGCTCAAACAACTCACATCAAAAAAACAGATAAGCTGATTAAAAAATGGGCAGAAGACCTGAATAGACACTTCTGCAAAGACGACATACAGATGGCCAATGGGCACATGAAAAGCTCAACATCAGAGAAATGTGAATCAGAACCATAATGAGATATCACCTCACACCTGTCAGAACGGCTATCATCAAAAAGAACACAAATAACAAATGTTGGTGAGGATGTGGAGAAAAGGGAACCCTCATACTCTGTTGCCAGGAATGAAAATTGGTGCAACCACTGTGGAAAACAGTTTGGAGGTTCCTAAAAGAACTAAAAATAGAACTGCCATATGACCTAGGAACTCCACTCTGGAATAAATGAGAACATTAATTCAAAAAGATAAATACACCACAATGTTCACAGCACTATTTACAATAGCCAAGACATGGAAGCAACCTAAGTCCATCAACAGATAAAGGGATAAAGAAGATGTGATAGAAACACACACACACACACACACACACACACACACACAGAGGAATATTAGTCAGCCATTTAAAAAAAGAATGAAATTTTGCCGTTTGCAACAACATGGATGGACCTGGAGGGTATTATGCTTAGTGAAGTAAATCAGAGAAAGACAAATACTCCATGTTATCACTCATATGTGGAATCTAAAAAATAAAACAAATGAATATAACAGATACAGACTGAGATATAGAGAACAAACCAGTGGGGAGAGGGAAGTGGGGGAGAGGGGCAAGATAGGGGTATGGGATTAAGACTTACAAACTACTATGTATAAAATGAATAAGCTACAAGGATATATTGTACAGCACAGGGAATAGCCAATATTTTATATAATGATTTTAAATGGAGTATAATCTATACAAATTTTAAATCACTGTTATACACTTGAAACTAATATAATATTGTAAATTAACTATATTTCAATAAAATAAATGTTTAAGTCATATTTTTTCCTAGTTGCAGTGCATTTCAGGGTAACCAAATTAGTTGATATGAAGTTTTTCTTTTATAGAAGAATTCAAGGTAATTAACATAGAGAAATGATAGAATTAGAAAATCACCATTTTGTACCTCTTAATAATGGATCATCAATTAAATTTAAAACCAAGAGGAGAAAGATGAATAGGAACTCTGACAGCCTGAATTACAGATCAATCTTAGCACCAGTAAGTGGAACAAGCAGACATTATGCGTCATTTGATACAATACAGTATGACCACTAATGAAGTATCCTTGCCTAATAAATTCAACCTGAATCTGATCAAGCCTCTAGATCAAGCTTACCAGTTTACATGAAATACAAGGGATAGAGGAAGCAGTTAAAAACCACCAAGGAGTTGTAAGCCAAATTTAGAAGTGGGATTTTCCACAGGAACACCCGGTTTCTCTAATAAATAATAGTACAAGGAAGAAGACTACTGGTGAATAAAAGAGACTCAAGAGATATAATAACCAACAGCAACGTGTACATTTTACTGGATCCCATATTACTGTTCTGAGACTGCTGTAACTACCACAGATTTGATGGACTTAAACAGCAGAAATTTATTCTCTCACAGTTTTGGAGCCAGAAGCCTGAAATCAAGGTGTCATCAGGGCCAGGTTCCCTCTGAAGGCTCTTCCAGCTCTGGTGGCTCCAGGCTTCCTTGGCTTGTGGTAGCATCACTCCAGTCTTGCTTCTGTAGTCTCATTGCCTCTTCCTTTTTTTTTTTTTTAACTCCAAACACAAGGTTATAAATTAGAAAGCAACAGGGCTTCCCTGGTGGCGCAGTGGTTGAGAGTCCGCCTGCCGATGCAGGGGAAAAGGGTTCGTGCCCCAGTCCGGGAAGATCCCACATGCCGCAGAGCGGCTGGGCCCGTGAGCCATGGCCACTGAGCCTGCACGTCCAGAGCCTGTGCTCCGCAACAGGAGAGGCCACAACAGTGAGAGGCCCGCGTACCGCAAAAAAAAAAAAAAAAAAGAAAAAATTAGAAAGCAACAGAGCCTGTCCAGCCAATCATTAACACTTGGGTGTCTTTTTCCAGATTTTGTTTATACCTAAAAATGGGTATAAAAATAAACACTGCCTAGGCCCATTTCAACGCCTCCGCCTTATCCATCTCAAAACTGCCTGCTTCTTTCTTATGTGGCATGTGATTGCATTTATGGTGCACCCAGACAATCCAGGATAAATTCCTTTTCTCAAGATCTTTAATCACATCTTTTGCCAAAGAAAGTAATACAGGTTCCAAGGATAAGGATGAGGACATATGTTTTAGGGGGCCACCATTCAAACCACTATATATCCTGATTAGAAGAATGTAATAGAACATCTTGATCATCAGGGAAACTTGAATGTGAACTATTAGATGGTACTGGCAAATTCTTACTAATTTTGTTATGTGTAAAAATGACAAAGGCTTTTTTTTTAAAGTTATTATACGTTAGGGAGACATTCTTAAGTATTTAGGTAGAAAGATGTCTGGGTTTTGCTTTAATATACTCCAGACTCTCCCCCTCCCATGAAAAAAAGGTGAATCAAGATTAGCCACATTTTAGTAACTGCTGAAAGGTGGTGATGATTGTTTATATCTTAAAATTTCCATAATAAAAAGTTTTTTGTAAAGTAGTTGAATAAAGATAAAATTGTCCACTAAAATGAGACATTAAATCCTTCAGAATGAACTTATCCAGAAGACCTACACATGAAAAATATTATAAAACTTAAATCAGTGGAGGTACAAGTCATCAGCCTGTGCCAGAAGAAAAGTCAAGATACTAATGGGTGATTTTTATCTCTGATTTAAAAAAAAATACATGTAACTCTAATTTAGAAATTTTAATTCTAAGAACTTCTCCTAAGAGAATAACTGAAAACACTGCAAGACAGTATGTCTAACAATACTTATTAAATAAATTGTTATAACCGTATGCTGGAACACTCATGGCAATTAAGATGTCAATATTGCCATGAAAATATGTTCAACATAAATTAAGTGGAAAGGGGGTTATATAGCCACACAGTGTGATTCCGTATTTGTTAATAACAAAAATATATATATACTTGCACAAGCGTGCACAACACACACACTTATTAATACACGCGTGGCAGAGTATATACCAAAGGCCAGGATATATACCAGAATGTTAATGTTAAGAGTTATTAACTCTGGGGCTTCCCTGGTGGCGCAGTGGTTGAGAGTCCGCCTGCCGATGCAGGGGACACGGGTTCGTGCCCTGGTCCGGGAAGATCCCACAAGCCGAGGAGCGGCTGGGCCCGTGAGTCATGGCCGCTGAGCCTGAGCGTCCGGAGCCTGTGCTCCGCAACAGGAGAGGCCACAACAGTGAGAGGCCCGCGTACCGCAAAAAAAAAAAAAAAAAAAAGTTATTAACTCTGGGTGGTGAGTTTACAGAACTCTTATTCTTTAACTTTTATCAGTATTTTATTTTTCTACCATGAACACCTATTACTGATAAATTAAAGAAAAATATAAGTGGCACCACAGACTATGATCACCACATGCCCTTAAGGAGGCAGTGTGTGTGCTTGGCAGGGGTGGCCTGAGATGGGGTGAGGGGATACTTCCCCAACGTATATTTGAAGCATATGCTTCCAAGAACTCTATGTTGCTTCTCCTGGCACGTGACAAACTGTATTTCACAAAACAGTTCCACAGGTGTCAACACAGAGGGCTCAACGTCCAAGTTTTTAGACACACTAGGTTAAGACATTAATTTATTACATTTGCCATGCATCCCCAGGAGGAAAAGACATGGTACACACATTCACTGGGCCATAGAACCCTTTGTTTTACATCCTACGTGGAAGTAACAGGACTTCTACTGAACATGTTTCACGAAATTCCAATGTAAAAACCTGAAGAAAAAGGATTGTTTAACCATGTATTTCCATTGAGGGTCTGAAAACTTCTGGCCCGTTTTCCTAGATTTAGATTGATTCATTTCAAAACAACCCCACATTTGTTGTATTCTTGTGGTCTCAAGCACTATAGTTTTGCATTTTGCTGTCAGTTCATTTAGAGCAGTGTTTTTCAAACTGGATTTCTATCCGTTAGTGGGTTGAGAAATCAATGTGGTGGTCACAACTCACCTTAAAAAAATTTTTGTTTAAAGAAAACTATCAGTGTAGTAAGGATAAGTAATGTTTTTTGTAAAACTTTTGTGTCCATATATAATCACATAATATATGCATGTGTGTATTGGTCACAATATAAAATACATTTATTACTATGAGTTGCAATCAAAAATATTTGAAAGCCACTGAATTAAAGAGATGAATTTATTGATAAATAGATAAAATCAACACCTATTTCAAATACCCAAACCCTTCCTTGTATATATTAGATAAATTAAAAAAAAAAATCACCAAAGCAATACAGACACCTAGATCCCCAACTTACAAACAATTACCAAACTTTTGTTTGAATATTGGGTACCTAGAGCTTTTCTTAAAGAAACTATCATAAAGAGATTAGGTTCCCAATTAGTTCATGAAAGACAATTTTTAAAAAAAAATTTTATTTATGTTTTTGGCTGTGCTGCTCGGCTTGTGGGATCTTAGTCTTAGTTCCCCAACCAGGGATTGAACCCATGCCCTCGGCAGTGAAAGTGCAGAGTCCTAACTACTGGACCACCAGGGAATTCCCTCAGAAAAGCCAATTTAAACTGTGTAGCTTAACTATAGTACTAAGGTTGTTACAAACTTAAATTTCTCCACCATATTTATTTATTTATATCTGAAGTTCAATATATCTTCAAGGACACATTCTCCCTGCACCCACACCTTGGTCCCAGCACCAAGCAACGCCTCACAGTGCAGGCAAACATCCACCATTCAACATGGCATTCCCCAAGCTGTGCTTAGGAGGAAAAGATCAGAAGTTCTAATAGCCTTAGGTAACTGAGGTAGAATAAGGGGCTCTCCAGACATCTTCCATATGCCCCAAGTCTGTTTCCCTCCCACCCTCCTCCTGGCTCAAAGGTCAAAAATGAGAAAGACATTTGCTCACCAACAGTTGTGGGTTTTTTTTTCTTCTTCATCAATCTTTAGGAGAGACTGCCTACTAGAAAAAGAACAATGGTTCACTCCACCTTTTTTTCAACCCCCCAAACTACTGCAATAAAATATATAGAGAGATACAGATATCTTTCTCACTGGCTTTAATGTTAATAATTTGCTACTGATAATTAGCAAATTATCAGTAGCTGGCTGCTTTTCTCATAAACTGTTTAGGTATTAAAATTCTATTACCAACAAGAATCTGTACAGAGAAATGTCAGTGCCTAGAGAAGCATGGCTGTGTTATCTCCTATTAAATTCAGAAACTCAGGGTTAAGTAGAATGGCATTCTCCAACTTGACTCTCTGTTCTCATCAATTCATTATGTCCTAGGAGATTATTAAGAGCTATCCTGAAGAATCACATTAGTGGAAAGCTCAGTGAATGCTGCTCTAAGAAGCCCCTCCAAATACTTGTAATACAAATACATTAACCCCCAGCATCACTCATTTGGGCTGCCATTCCTAAAAGGATTTACCCCACATGGAACAAATCTTAAACAAGGTTCTAAATTCTCAGGTGAAACCTACTAGTGCCAAGTGGGAACCAGGCGTTCAGTGCATTGCTGACCCAGTAAATCTCTGGCCTTTCTTGGCTGTGCCCGCTGCCTGATCCCAGTACTCACTGGCACAGCTCCAGAAGCCTCAAGAAAGGAACGGAGGCTGCAGGCAGGGTTCTCTGTACAGCCTAGGCTTGAGGGAGACTCAGCCCAACTGGCTGACTCTTTAATCATCACCTAAGCGCACGTCCTCTGGTTTGACCATCAAGTAGGCAGGCACAGCGGTTTCAATCCTCACCACAGGCCCCAGGTCTTATACCAAGATTTTTACACATCTCAGGGAAAACTGCCTGCAAGAGTATGCCTCTGTAGGGCTTCCCTGGTGGCGCAGTGGTTAAGAATCCACCTGCCAATGCAGGGGACACGGTTTCGAGCCCTGGTCCGGGAAAATCCCACATGCCATGGAGCAACTAAGCCCGTGCACCACAACTACTGAGCCTGCGCTCTAGAGCCTGCAAGCCACAACTACTAAGCCCATGTGCCACAATTACTGAAGCCCGCGCGCCTAGAGCCCACGCGCCTAGAGCCCACGCACCGCAACGAAGAACGGCCCCCGCTCACCGCGACAAAGCCCACACACAGCAACGAAGACCCAATGCAGCCAAAATTAAATAAATAAATTTAAAAATAATTTTTTAAAAAAGTATGCCTCTGCGACCAGAAGCCAGGGCCTCCAGATGGCAGACATGTTGATTCATAGCTAACAGATGCCCAGTTTTTCTGGTTTGACCTCTTACTTTTGTGAACGAGGAGAAGTGTGGGAGGTTTAAGTAGGGAAAGGGTTAGAAATCAGCGTATACTTTTCAGGTTCTGCCAGACAACCTTTTATTACATCAGAAAAGCAACACTAGGCACTAGATCTTGCAAAATATGTTCTGACCAACTCTAAACTTTCTGAAATTAAATATGCGTAACCACTGTAAGGTTTTTAATGAACAAAACAGTTAAATACAAACTTTCATAGGCAAAATAGACTACTGTATAACTGGCAACCTCAGAGCCAAGTACTAAATTTTCTTGCACAGATTTCAGTGGCGGTGGAATGGGGAGATGTAAATACTAATGAGTACAAAACTTAATTTTGGCTTTATATATAGAAAAAAGAACTTTGAGGAAAATAGCTTTAAACTGAATAGTATCTTTTGAAATAAACAGCCCAGGCCAGCCCTTACATATCTGAGGCTTATACTCAACCAGATTTGGGATGAAAATGAAGATTTAGGGTTTACAGTGACTTCAAATCCAGTTTCAAGAGTAGCCAAGTCACCTCATTTCCAGAAAGGGAAGTCTCTTTAGGATGACCACGACACTCTTCTGAAGACACTTGGATAGCCAGAGTTCCTTGGCCATAGTTCCACTTTTCCATGACACCGTGCCAATGCTGTAGTGTGGAACTTCCTCTGAAAGGCAACCAGAGCCCTACACCACAGTGTTTCTCCTGGCATTTCCAAGCCTCAAAAGAAAGAAGACCTCCTGCTTCAAGTCGGCTGTTACTGCTCCAGCTAGAGAAGCTAATTAACCCTTCCTCCCCCCACTGATTTCCCTCCTGATCTTCAGCAGGGAGTGGCAGCTTAACATTCCTTTCAGAAATAAATAGTTCAAATGAGAAATTTAGAGTTAACTTTAAAAGAGCAGCAGAAAACAGCCACTGCCCATTATGTTTGCAAATGAGTGAGTGAATGAATACACGTGAACAAACACACAGAAAAATCATAGAATAAATCCTGTATTTCCCACATTCACAGGGAAAAAAAAAAACTTAAAAAAAGTATTAATTAGCGTTTGTTCTTGTGTGGGTTGATAGTCCAGGGCTCTGAGCAGGCATGGCCTTATAAACAGGGTTGCAAGCAGCCCTCTACACACCAAGTCAGGACTAGGGTGCAGAGAGGGGCCATCATGCACTTCTAATAGCTCAGTACCTGTGAGAGAACAGAGGTGATGCAGGGACTTTTTAACCCACAATGCATGAGGTATATGGAAACGTCCATCTGTGAAAGAACCACCAGCAGCGGGAGGGACTGCGGCAGGGCGTTCTCACAGCAACTGCTGATGAAGGATTTCCCACACCATCTTCTTACGGAACAGAGGCATCTGGTGCTGCAGAGAATCCACAAGTAACACATATATCACACATGAAAGTGCCCAGCGTCAACAACCTTTAGTTGTAGCATGTAAATAAAGTAGGATGTCAATGTCCTTTGTGTAAGCCTTGACTTTTCCACATCATGGTACAGACTTAAAAAGCCATAAAAAAAGGTTATTTGTATTATTATATGTATCATAAGCATTTTTACGTGTTAAGGAAAATCAAAGCAGGATGCAGAATTATACAATAGAGTCCAACAACAACTTCAAAACAAAAACGTGTACCAAAAAGGGAAATAGCTAAGTGGCGGCACAAAAAGTAACTTTTCTACTTACCTGTATTTCAAAACATTCTAAAATGAACATATTCTGCTCTCTTATGAGAAAAACATGAAGTCTATTTAAATAAAGAAAAAAACAAACCTGCAAATTACTCTGTGCTATACCAAATGTTGTCCATGGCCAATTCTGTTCAAATAGCAACTTCCCCCCTTCAAATCTCATGTGATTAGGTTCAGGGAATAAATAACTCCTTCTTTAGATGCATCAAAGAATTAGATGCTTTTCTTAATATTATTCTGCTTTAACTGATAATCACTACATGGTCCAATTTTCAAAACAACAACATGCAAGACAAATCCAAAATCACCTGTAACTCTTTTTGATGAAATCAGATACCCTTGAGGTACTCCTGGAGTTTCCTTATAAATAGTTGGATATACCATTTTACTATAAACTAGTGTGAAGAGGCCTAAAAAGTCTTAACACATGGATTCATAAATTATTTTAAATAGCTCAAAACATGTAGTAAAAAATTACATATTTATTCTTAGTAAAACTGCTGAAGCTAACCAATTGTATTAATTCAGCATGGGAGCCCTAGTTAGTTCATGTTGTTCAAAAGCTTAGAATGGGGTTATTATTAGTCCTACTATTCAATATGTACAATTTGGTAGCTATCAAAATGAGGTCTGTTAAAGCAAACTATTTTTTAAAGGAGGTTGTCCTTGGTTGTAAAAAGACTGAGAATCCACTATTACAAACATAAATACTCAAGAGTTCCCAGCATACTTGAATTTCCACTCAAATGCAGAGCTATGGAGAACCAAAAATAATCAGAACAGAAGGGAAAATCAACATTCATAGTTATATCTTTGACCTGCAGCTTAAGTTCTCACAAGGCCTGATTTCCCCATGCTGTTACATATTCTGATGTGCCTCCTTCTTTGGCTAAAAATATTAGTAATACTCAAGAACCAGTGAACACTGGAGTTCAGAGATATGCAAATTGCCCCACTGGTCACCAAAGACTAGGATAAACGTGAGAGCAGATACAGTGACAAACCCTGATACTAGCAAGAGTAGGGCTATGGCCAAGGTTTACAGCAATAATAGTAGCACAGCTACCATTATTAACAGCTTAATGTGTGCGAGGCACTGGTAACATGCTCTGAGTTTATCTTGTTTAGTAACAAGTAAATGGATGAGGAGGGGTCTCCACTCACCTGAGTAAATGTGATAGGTTTGTCCCTAGAGATATAATCTGCATATTTACAAGTAAACATTCCACAATCACTCCCATTCAACTGTTGAGGAATCTCCTAAAATTACAAAAAAAGGAGAGGAAGGGGTGAAATTTCATCAAATACAAACTCCTTTGACTTTTTCTAAATATTACTGTGGATAAACAATATTATAAAGGTAAATGTTAAATCTGGTATTACACAAACACACACACACAAACACAATTAGTCTTTATGTGGCATAAAAACCCAACCCATGACATGGAGTATGTGAGCCTCATGGAAAACGTTTTTTTTTTTTGCAGTACGCGGGTCTCTCACTGTTGTGGCCTCTCCCGTTGTGGAGCACAGGCTCCGGAAACGTAGGCTCAGCGGCCATGGCTCACGGGCCCAGCCGCTGCGCGGCATGTGGGATCCTCCCGGACCGGGGCACAAACCCGTGTCCCCTGCATCGGCAGGCGGACTCTCAACCACTGCGCCACCAGGGAAGCCCGGAAAACGTTTTTTAGAAGGAAAGAGAAAAGCAAAGTGAGAGTTCCATCTCTCACCTCTCATATAAAGCAAACTGAAAGAAGGTTTATTACCAGGAACGGGAATTCTAGTCAGAATTGTTTCAGAGGCATTCATAAATTTTGAAAATGCCTAAGTGTGGTTCAATCAGAGATATGCTTACAGTACAACTAACCTATTTCCATACTGCAGAGTCTGACTTGTCTTCCCTAGCCGGAAAACTAAGACTACTGCTTTGGACCCCCACAGCTGCAAGCAGGAGAAAGAATAAAGCCTCTTTATAGGGTTTAACCAGTTAGGAAATCTTGCCATGATGTTCAGTTCTGTCCTGAAAAAAACAACACTACTGCTTGCAAGCAGCACTTAAACGCACCATAAACCAAAGGTGGTGGATTCCAAGCCCAGATGAAGTAAACTCACACAATCCCCAAGCCCGTGTCGCACTAATCCTTGCCAGCCCCTTACACACTTTGGCTGTCAGTTATAAGGGGAATAAGAGTATAAGAGAGTCTAATTCCACTGCTGGAAAACATACTAGATGACAAAAACTCAATTTTTATTCAAAAAAATACACGATTATTGTAAAAAGGAAAAGATTGAAAATTCACACCACCCATACATATGGTAGGTACCTTGAACTTCTCTCCTGAGCCCAGCATCTCTCACAGAGTGGAGAGAACTATAGACTCCACCACACAAATGAAGAAAATTTGTCTTCTTTATTACATTTCCCATTCCAGAACACAGTTACTCATCCTAACAAACTCTTCTTTCATCTGTGCTTTCCTCAGGAAATTTCAACACTTACTCTTCTTCAACTTAGAAATGAAAATGTTTTTGGATAAAGATAGTCAAGCCATTATATACAGGTTAGGGCTAAAATTGAACTCATGTAGCTTACTTTAAAAAGGAGCCATTAGGGGACTTCCCTGGCGGTCCAGTGGCAAAGACTCCATGCTCCCAATGCAGGGGGCATGGGTTCCAACCCTGGTCCGGGAACTAGATCCCACATGCTGCAACTAAGAGCTCACATGCTGCAACAAAAGATCCCATTTGCAGCAACTAAAGATCCAGCATGTGGCAATAAAGATCCCACGTGATGCAACTAAGACCTGACACTGCCCAATAAATAAATAAATAAATAAATAAATAAATTTTTTTTTTAAAAAAAGGAGCCATTAGGGCTAAAAGACACATGCATTTTTTTTTTTTTTTTTTTTTTTTTTGCGGTACGCGGACCTCTCACTGCTGTGGCCTCTCCCGCTGTGGAGCACAGGCTCCAGACGCACAGGCTCAGCGGCCATGGCTCACAGGCCCAAGCGCTCTGTGGCAATGTGGGATCCTCCCGGACCAGGGCACGAACCCGTGTCCCCTGCATCGGCAGGCAGACTCTCAACCACTGCGCCACCAGGGAAGCCCTGCATTTTTAAATTAATTAATTTTGGGCTGTGTTGGGTCTTTGTTTCTGCAAGCAGGCTTTCTCTAGTTGCAACGAGCGGGGGCTACTCTTCGTTGCTGTGTGCAGCCTTCTCATTGTGGTGCCTTCTCTTGTTGTGGATCGCAGGCTCTAAGTGCTTGGGCCTCAGTAGTTGTGGTGCATGAGCTCAGGAGTTGTGGCTCACAGGCTCTAGAGCGCAGGCTCAGTAGTTGTGGTGCACAGGCTTAGTTGCTCCACAGCATGTGGGATCTTCCCGGACCAAGGTTGTACCCATGTTCCCTGCATTGGCAGGTGGATTCTTAACCACTGCGCCACTAGGGAAGTCCCATATGTATGCATTTTTAAGCCCTGAGATTCAAATCTGGCAAGATCCAAAGCACATTCACAAATAGCACACCTGACTGTTGAGGACTCACAGCATCGGACCCTTAAGATCTAAATATACAAATTTCTCAGGTAAGTTTTGAACAGGAGCTTTCAAATTTCCATTAATGCCAACCAAGAAAAGTAGCTGGCTTGAATTTATTGTGTTGTGCTTTTTTCTCAATTTTTTGAGACATGCAGATATTTAACATTTATAGTTTAAGAAACAAGATAAAGGCTTAAAAGCAAACAACTTGGTTAAATGAATTTCTGAAGATTTAGAAGTGATCATTCTAAAGATGTAAACCTCAGGAGGATGCATGCCTAAGGATGAGTGAGTAAGGGGAGGAAGGAAGCCAAGTCTAAATAATATGCTACTGACAGGAAATGCAACAAAGTATTTGAAATACAGATGATCACCACTTACATGTGGCTTCACGCTGTAGTGGGTCCACTCTAAAACATTCAGGTCAATATTTCTTTTGGTCTTACTTTCATCCTGTAAATACTGACTGAAAAAACAGCAAAGAAGGAATATACTGATGAATCCCTGTGGAGACTTAGCATTATGACTACACAGACATTGTGATGTTTAATAGACCTGCCATTCTCAAAGCCATCTCTGTTAGATTTTTAAAAATATGATTGTTTTTGGCTTTTTACCTTTTATTTTGTGTTTTTTCTGATTACAAAAATTATATATGGTTATATTTTAAAAATTGAAACATAATATGTAAAATGCAAAAGACCCCATAATAACCACTCTGGAAATATTTACTATTAATGGTTTGCTGTTTGTTCTTCTAGTTCTCTACTCCACCCCATTTTAAAACACACATTTTATTCTATTAAAAAAAAGTACTTCATTCTATAACTTGCTTTTTCTCACTTAAAAATAGATATAAAACAAGACATCTGGTCTGGAGTCTTTAAAAAAAGGCACTGCCATGGAAAACAAACAAAAAAAAAATGTAGGAGACTATTCTAAACTAAAGGAGACTAAAGAGACATTACTTACATGCATGAACCCTGACTGACTTCCTGGATTAGGAAAAAAAGCTATAAAAGATACCTGACGATATCAGAACATGAACCATATATTACACATTAGTGGTTGTCAATTTTCTTAAGTGTGATAATGGCACTGTGGTTATGTAGAGAATTTCCTCATTCCTAGGTGATATATACTTAAGTATTGAGAGTGATTTAATTTTATCCAAATCTCCAGAGGGTTATCAAATTTAACGCAGGCATCTCAGTTCTCACCCTAACCTGCATAAAAGGGAAACCAGTGCTATGCTAGGGCATGCGCTCACAACAGGAGCAGCAGCAATATCACCCCGAGAGAGGTGACAACTGGTTCTTAGAAGGCAAAAATCTTAGATATTTCAATGGTTTGTAGCCCTCTAAAGCTCAATCCAACAAACAAAAAAAGGCTCTTCCTTAATACTATTTTCTCTTGTCATGGAGAAATTAAATTAAAAAAAAATTTGGAGTGGGGAGGTGATAATGAAAAAAATTGAGAAAAGTTGGACTAGGGGCATCAGGAAAGGGAGGGGGCCTCAGATACCCGAAGAAGCTGAACTCTTCATATATTGAAAAAGAGAGAGAGGGGGAAAAAAGTATGAATGTTATAAAAGTATGGTTTTTTGGTATCCTATTATAAGCAACAGACAAAATTTTGCTGTATGATTCCAATGAAAACATTCATAAGTATGTGATTATATGTATGTGTATGTGCACACGTATGTATGTATGCACATTTTACATACATCTTAAGCAGAAAAGACTAGAAGGAGATAACTGCTTTATAAACAATTTGGTGTATCTTATGATTTTAAAAAATTTCTTCTCTATATTTTTTATTCAAGATAAACACCCATAAATAAAAAGGATCTTTTACACTAAAACAACATCAAAAAAGAAAGAACTGAATTGTTGTTAACTTTTCTTCACATCATTCAACAAGAGTTCCTTACTAAAGTATCCTTATTAAAATTATCCAAGTATCCTTACTAAAATTAAAAACTGGAACCTGCATTTGCTTCCAGTGAGCATAAGGGTTTCAAAATAGACTTGTTTCACTGATTTGCTTCCTCTCTGTGAAATTCTTGTCATCACTTTACATAGCTAATAGATGACTATGCTTTAAAGGCAGGTTTCTAGCAATTACTATTAAAACAGTTACCTACAAACCATGTTTCAACTTAAAAATTACCTCCAGGTTCTATGAGATGAACCGAACCATCATGCAAAGCACAGAGACATCAGTGAGTGGGCTTAAGAATTCAGAGTGTATCAATCCCAGAGAAATCTAATTCAAATCACGGGATTCTGATCAAATATATTTTACATTATGACATATGACAAACTTGTTTTCAATGATGCTATTAAATAAGATTTCTCAGTTAAGATCAGATTTTGAGGTTATTTTTAGACAAAAAGATGGATTCAGGTCAAGTTGTGAACAACTAGGAAGATAGCTCTCACTACACATTAGACTACCATCCACCAGAGGATGGAAAGAAGAAAGGCCACTTAACAAAGGGCACACTAGGCAACACTGAAGTTTTTAAGCCTTTACTTACAGGAGAATCTCACAGATCCTGTGGCCCTTTTGTCCCATAGAATCCAGATATTTAAGACACTTTTTTCTTAGGTCTATCACCTATAATGGAAAAATGCAACATCCAGAAACAACCATCACAAAAATGAGAATTTTATTTCTAAAAAGATAAGCATTTAAAAAAAATATATGTACCAACATGAATGGATTTCTAAGACACATTTTTCATAAAACATCACAGATGATATGAGCTCCATGTCTATAAAATTATATTTTTCTATTCCTAGAGAAAGGCACAGAAACTTATTCCTTAAAACATTAGTGGTCCTCTCAGAGTGATGAGACTTTTTTTTGCCTTTTTCTTTATACCTTTACTACAATAAACTCGTTATCATCTTGTAAACAAAAGTAATAAAATAACCCACGTGCACTAAAATTCTTTCCTATTAAAAATCAAAGCTCCTCCACTACACAGACTGTCTTGTAGCTTTCTAAGTTGTTCAACTCAAGAACTAAGAAGGGACTCTGCAGAGTATGCCTTTAACATATACTATGGGACTCTCACTAGACAGAAGAGTCGCCTTCATTACCAGCACACTTCATTTTATTGTGCTTTGCAGACACTGCATTTTTCACAAATTGAAGGTCTGCGGCAACCCTGCATTAAGCCAGTCTATCAGCGTCATTTTTCTAACAGTGTTTGCTCACTTCATGTCTGTGTGTCATATCTTGGTAATTCTTCACAACATTTCAAACTTTTTCATTATTAATATACTTGTTATGGTGATCTGTGATCAGTGACCGTTGATGCTACTATTGTGAAAAGACTACAGCTCACTGAAGGTTCAGATGATGGTTAGCATAAAAAGTATTTAGCAATAAAGTATTTTTTATTAAGGTACATAGATTGTTTTTTAGATATAGTGTTATTGCAGACTTAATAAACTACAGTGTAGTGTAAACATAACTTTTATATGCACTGGGAAACCAAGAAATTGATGTCACTCTCTTTATTGCGATATTTGCTTTACAGCGGTGGTCTGTAACTGAACCTGCAATATCTCTGAGATATTCCTGCATTTAACAGAACAGTCATTATCCAAACTCCAACAATTAAACCTCTCGACTTACCACCAGGCTCCAATGTACCTTCCGATGAATAGGCACCAGAATAAGTTCCTGTTCAAAGAGATTGACCCCTTTGGTCCATCTTTTCACTGCTTGGTAACCCCCAGACTTTAATTTCGGATAGAAGAAAGTACTGAATGCATAAAGTGCTGGATACCCTTGTTTTTTATTTCTTTCCACCAGGAGATTCATGTAAAAATTAATGACCTGTAATATCAAGAGAGTAAATGTTGGAATATGGCAAGTATATTATCAAAACTAGATTTCTACCTAACTCAATTAGGATGAATTAGAAAATAAGCTGAGGGAAGGGAAGGTACTAAGGAAGGGGATAAAAGGGCTGTCTATGACAGAAGATGGAAAACAAAAAATGATCAGTGCAGGGACTTCCCTGGTGGCGCGGTGGTTAAGAATCTGCCTGCCAATGCAGGGGACACGGTTCGATCCCTGGTCCGGGAAGATCCCATATGCCGCGGAGCAAATAAGCCTGTGTGCCACAACTACTGAGCCTGCATGCCACAACTACTGAAGCCCACGCACCTAGAGCCCGTGCCCCGCGACAAGAGAAGCCACTGCAGTGAGAAGCCAGCGCACTGCAACAAAGAGTGGCCCCCGCTCACCACAACTAGAGAAAGCCCGCATGCAGCAACGAAGACCCAAAGCAGCCAAAAATAAAATAAATAAAATAAAATAAATGTATTTTTTTTAAAAAAGATCAGTGCAAAATGGGAGGGATTAAGAAGGAATGAGACTGTACTTTTGAGGCATATGAGTAAGAGAGACAAGAGAAAGAACTCAAGGAGAAAGTCTGCAACAATGAAAATGTATATGTAACTATATCACACACAAAATATGCAAAAATATTAACTGGAAGTGAATTTTACTATATATAAATTACACTTCAATTAAAAAAAATTAAATGGAACGAAATACACCAAAACATTAGTATTTTGTTTATTTTTGAGTTGTGCCACTTTCAAACGATAATGTTTTTCCTTCACTTTTCCTGTATTTTCTAAATTTTCTATAATAAACACATTTATTTCACATTTATAATGTGAAACAGAAACATTCTAATTTTACAAGAATGTGTTTATATGTCACTAGTTATAGCGGGGAGGAAGGAAGGCAAAGGGAGAAAATGCAGGGGCTGAGCAGCTGGGTAAAGAACCAACTGGGAAATTGGCAAGAACCAGGAGCTAGCTTTAGCTAAATACATAAGGATACAAGATGACAATTAGGCAAATTATACAGTTATCACTCAAATGAAATAAAGAAAAAAATCACATAGTGTACATACAGTGATCAATATATTCCTTTATTATTGAAAAACTAAAATGGCTCCTATAAGAATTCATCTAAAATAAAGTATCGCTTGCTTCCTTCCATTTATCAGTTGCACCCGGGATTTATAAAAATCTCACTGAAGACTAGTAAATGCAGTGGTGGATGAAACAAAGCACAAATGCAGAAGAGGGAAACATTGCTAATTAAAGGCAGCAAACAATCAGAATTAATCATGTTTTTAAGGTTTAAGATGTTTTTGTTTTAGATAAACTAAAGCTGCTTTACCAGCCACCCCCCCACCCTTTTTTTTTTTGCAATACACGGGCCTCTCACTGCTGTGGCCTCTCCCGTTGCAGAGCAAAGGCTCCGGACGCGCAGGCTCAGCGGCCACGGCTCACGGGCCCAGCCACTCCGCGGCATGTGGGATCCTCCCAGACCGGGGCACAAACCCGTGTCCCCTGCATCGGCAGGCGGACTCTCAACCACTGCGCCACCAGGGAAGCCCTACCAGCCCCTTTTAATTGTGTAGAAACCACTATGGTTACAGACAGAAAATGGTTAAGCATAATGATAGTCAAAGGGGGAAATAAAGACAACTTACTTCATCATTGAGCCAGTGATAGTTCTTCAAGGTCTGGATATCTCCTCGAGTGATTCGTAATTTGAAAGCACTACTTAGGATCTCATCCTGTGGGCCATGGCCTAGAGCATTACTGATTTCCTTTTCCATGTCCTGAATTACAAAGTCCAGAGGTTGCTACTTTAATATGGAACCACTATCAGATACTGAAAGTCTGAGATTGAAAAAAGCTTTTCATCTCTGTTAATACCTGACCCTTAAGAAAAATATACCATCAAAGACCTACTAAATTGAAGTAGGAAAGGATGTCAATTTAGGAGCACAAAGCAATCTTACTACTAATGGTTATAAAAAATGTTAGTTCAATTATTAGCTTCTGAAAACAATAATTTGATAATAATATTTAAAGTATACTCTCAATTATCCCACTACCATGTGGGATACATGAGCCAAACATGTACCAGATGCTTGAAGCACACCATTAATCCCTGCTTGTGGGGAGAGTATTATCACCATTTTATAGAAGAGGTAAAGCTCAGAGAATTTTGGTTACATGGTCAAAGTCATATAATGATTAAAAGGCAGAGCCAAGATTTGAACCCAGGAGTGTCTAACTCCTCAGCCTTTGCTCCCTTCACAACACTATAAAAGCATTTTCATACTTTCCTTATCTACCTCCTGAACTTTTATTTTAAAACATCAAAGTAATAAAATTAGGAATCAAAGAGATCATTCTATCCACTTTTGACATGAAGAGAGTAAGCAGAAACTAGAAAACTAGGCAGCAGTCTAGCAACTGAGTCCTTATTGAATAGATGGCATCATTCTCAAGAATTACAAAGAGAAATGCATATTTAAGCTATAAGCCTGAATCTATAAACCAAAGAGAAATTATTTTATCCAAATATTTTCAATACTGCTCCCCCCACTAAACAAAATTTTGCAGTTTTATGGATCTCTCTCTCTCCACCTGCATGCCCAACATATAGTAAGTGCTCAATAAATATTCACTGAATAGGACTGACTACCACAACAATGGAGAAGGAGTCAAGATGTGGGCTCACCTTTAAAATGAGAATTTTTAACTACCTTCATTTCCTTGTCTTCTATAAGTTTTTACTTATAGAAACGTTTCAAATACAATAATCATTGAAAGGGACATTTTAGTGAACCATAATCGCTTAACAAAAACCTCAATGAAGGGGAGTTCCCTGGCAGTCCAGTGGTTGGGACTTGGTGCTTTCACTGCCTGGGCCTGGGTTCGATCCCTGGTTGGGGAACTGGGATCCTACAGGCCGTGCATCTCAGCCAAAAATAAACAAATAAAATAAAATGTTTAAAAAAAAAAAAACTGCAATGAACTCCTTCCTAATGTCAAACCCATACCGTGTAACTCAAAATATTTTAAGTTTAGAAGAAGAATCTACAAAGAACCCATTATATTCCAAGATATGTGACAATTCTGTCTACTCACATTTGCTGAAATTAATCTAATCCCTTAGGCCACTTTCACAGATCACTAATGATCAGTGTAGCCAGTGACTGACCAGCCCTTGGGCCTGATTTCCTTCATACATACATTCCCTAGCCTGGAGAAACTCTTCAAAACAAAACATTCACTCAAGTCTTAAATAACTGAGGTTATTTAAAAACATGCCCCTTATTCTGATCATCACAAGAAACAAGAAACAATACCTCTGTAAGTTCAAGAAGATCATCTGTCCTTTTATCCCTCTCTTTGCTTGAGCAATTTTTTTCTTTTGTCTCAAGTATTGACATCTTCCTCCTGAGTAAGCCACTGCTTCCACTGCCCAGGCGGAGTCGGGCTGACACTTCTTCAGATAAGTCAGGTTCCAGCTGGAGTCCCCTCCTCTGATCAAAAAAGTTCCCATATTCTACTGACATGTTTGATACTTGCACATATAAACACACGTAACACATGAAATATAAAACAGCACCATTATCTTGAAAGAAAAGAGAATTAGTAAATCCCCAAATGAGTAAAGTAGATTAAGCATATCTGCCTGTCCCTGGAAGAGGGAACAAAAATTGTTCAAGACCTAAGGCTCACAACAGGACACCTCAATTATAAACCATGAAGGAGAACATTTGTTTTCCCTGGAGGTAGCAAGAAAAGTATTTTCAGTTTTCTTATTTCAATTAAAAATAATATAGTTAAAAGACATTTTGAAAAACTTTAAAAAAGCAAAAAATATGACCCATAATCCCACCACTCAATATAAACCACTTCTATCCTTATACCAAGTAAACTTGTTCTACTTCATCCTTTTAAAAAATTATATATTATAGAAAAATGCACAAAACATTAATGTGCACTTAATTTTTGTAATATTAACACCTATGTAACCACCATTCAGGTCAATAAACAGAATTTTGCCAGCATCTCAGAAATTCTGATAAAAATCTTTCCTTATCATGACCCTACGTAACTGTTAATACTGAACTTAAGTCATCTGGTATGCAAACTTATCTAAACTTAGGAAATTTATTTAGAAATAGAGCACTGGACTAGAACTACACTCTCAACACACGTAGCCAGTGAGTGTTCTTTACTATAGCCAACTGCCAGGTATACTGGTCCTAGGAAACCAGTAGCTGCTGGCCCTTCCACATGGTCCCAGATCGCAATGCCTTCAGGTTCAGCAAGGATAGAAGCAGGACGTAGTCTTTAGCCAGGTAACAAATACATTAGAGAAGGGAACAACCTAAGACTTAGGACTTAAGATTATGACTTAAGACTATGACTTAGCCTTAAGACTAGTTCTTATGAAGATATCAAATGGGAAAAGAGAATCTTGATCAGACTGATACTTAACACAAAGCAGTTCCCTAAACTTTGGTATTTCTATTACCTAAAATATGAAATAATCTAAAACTTCAAGTTTGCATTTAGTTTAGGAATATAATTCTTTTGGATATGGAGTGCTTAGTAAAATACTTTGCCACTATTATTTAAAATGTTGGTACTGCTATGGAGATCACTGGGACACTTCTTATTCTGATACTTATATAGAAAATGTAAAATCCAATTAAGCAGAAGATTGGTGATATTTTCAACTAAATATGAAATCTTGAATCTGAAAAGTCCTGAACAACTATTTTCCCTAAAGATGTATGGTTTTAAAAAATTCTCCAAAAGAAGCCAGGCAACACAGATAAGGGTTGGGATGGAAGCAAGTTAGTCTCTCTTACAAAGGTCGCTACAGCACAGAGATAAAAGTCTTGCAACTCAGAAGAAAGCCAAAGGTGTGTATCCTCAATGCCTGCTGCTTCTTCAAAGAAAACAACGGAATTAGAAATCAAAGTAACATATATCATCTTTCTTATTTTTCATGGGCCCAAAATTTTAACATAAGCCAGGTGAAAGAGTAAAAGACATAAAATTTAACTAGGGTTTCTACTTACACCTTCATTTTCTAGTCTGATTCCAACTGTCTTCTCTGTATCAGAAAGTTTCCCCTTTGAACACCTGAGGAAAAAAGTGAGAGATTACAGACTGGATGACTGTAATCTGATACATATTAAACTAGTTTCAGAAAGATTTAATAATTGTAAACAAATATTGCCTTGAGTTTATATAGTCCTCTAAACCAAAGGTTAGCAAAATTTTTCTAAAAAGGATCAGATAGTAAATATCTTAGCTTTGCAGGTTTTTTTTTTTTTTTAGCGGTACGCGGGCCTCTCACTATTGTGGCCTCTCCCGGTGCGGAGCACAGGCTCCGGACGCACAGGCCCAGCGGCCATGGCTCATGGGTAGAGCCGCTCCGCAGCACGTGGGATCCTCGCGGACCGGGGCACGAACCCACGTCCCCTGCATCAGCAGGTGGACTCTCAACCACTGTGCCACCAGGGAAGCCCAGCTTTGCAGGTCTTATGGGTTTTGTCACATCTTCTCAACTTTCATTGTAGTTTAAAAGCAGCCATAAGTAGTATGTAAATGAATGAGCATGACTGTGTCCAATAAAACTTTACTTACAAAAACAGGCAGGTGGACCAGATTTGGTCCATGGGCCATAGTTTACCAAACTCTACTATAACTGAACCGATATCCAAAATCCTAAGGCACACAGAACTGCCTTCACTGTTCATATATTAGAGATGCTGATCACCAGAGATGCCCACCACACCCACGCTCTTGTCTAAGCAGTACCTATGCCTCCCAACCTCTAATGCCTAGGGGAGAAGGGCACCCTCCCAAGCTAGCATGGACATCTGACACAAGAGCTACCTAAGTACCCACATATGCTGACCAGCTACCAGAGCTGAGAAGAGTTCACAATTCCTCAGACATGGTTACTCATAAATATAGTCTATAAAGTAAGAAAATAATATGTCAAAGAAAACTTAGAATAAACTGAACCATGTACCTCTTTTCACTTCTCACTGAACACAGAGGTCCCCTTGTTTCAACAACTTTATCTGTGAGGATGATAAAAAAAAAAGAAAAAAAAAGCGTTTCCTTTATTAATCAATCATATAGCTGGAATTTCAATTTATGGTTTCCAAAGTATCAAAATATTAATTTACATTGAAATGCTAAAATGGGTTCCAAAGACATTAGCCTCCATACGAATTAAGTTGCTTAAAAACGCATAAATCTCTTTCTCCTTTAAATATAATCTTTAGTGTAAACTGACTAATATCTGCTCACCTGGTAAGCTATCATTTAGTGTCATTTAGTGAACAGCAAGTAGAGAAATACAAGGAAATTAATATAAGGAATACAAAGAAATTAATTTTAGGCTCACAAAATATACACTACGATATAGAAGCTAGAATAATAATCAAGAGGTATTTTATAAATTGGCTTTATTTTGAAATAGCTTTTTTACTAAACTACTGGTACTGGTAGGCCCCTATCAATGCCCTGGGGTCTGATAATGTTTTAAAGTTTGGTACACCATCTTTTACTAGTATGTCATTTTTCAATTTTATATGCACTTGAACTAAGTTCAATATATTAAGACTATTAAGATACAGCTAAATCTGGGAACTCACATTGTTTTGGAACAAACTGGGTTGTTCTGACTCCATGACTTTGCTCTTGCCCCCAGCCTTTGGTCTTTAATGTGTCCATCTGACTTCTTTGAGAACTTAGAAACACAAACAGTGAAGAAGATCAGATACAAAAGGAAAATCTATTATAAGTACTCATTATCTCTTTCTGGTAAGCTTCTCCAAACAGGAGTTATTGATAACCCAGAAATGTCAAATTACAAGAGAAAGGACGCAACATAGCATCATCTGGGACTAGGATAAAAGGAGTCTAATCCTGATTCTAATATTCCAGCCAAGTTACCTAACCTCCAGTTTCTCCATCATAAAAGTGGATGTTCTTGGGGCTTCCCTGGTGGCGCAGTGGTTGAGAGTCCACCTGCCGATGCAGGGGACACGGGTTCGTGCCCCGGTCCGGGAGGATCCCACATGCTGCGGAGCGGCTGGGCCCATGAGCCATGGCTGCTGAGCCTGCGCATCCGGAGCCTGTGCTCCGCAACAGGAGAGGCCACAACAGTGAGAGGCCCCGCGTACCGCCAAAAAAAAAAAAAAAAAAAAAAAGGATGTTCTCAATCCCCAGCACCACCTTGACTGAAAAATCTCAGCATGATAACACCCAAGTTAAAAGACGAAAAATTTTAAACGATATACTGAAATGGATCCCAAAACAACAAATTAAAAGAACATAAGAAAAAAGAACAACAACCAAAAAAACATAATAAGCAAAACAGTTTGACGATTTTGCTGACATGACAAAACCAATAGTTCATGAAGTATACTGCTGCTTCCAACAGTGGCTAGTCAAAATGGAAAAAAATATGAACATTCTGATTGACTAAACTGAATTTCTTTTTAAATAAATTTATTTATTTTTTGGCTGTGTTTGGTTTTCGTTGCTGGGCGTGGGCTTTCTCTAGTTGCAGTAAGCAGGGGCTACTCTTCAATGCGGCGCGCGGGCTTTTCACTGCGGTGGCTTCTCCTGTTGCGGAGCACAGGCTCTAGGCGCGCGGGCTTCAGCAGTTCTGGCTCACGGGCTCTAGAGCACAGGCTCAGTAGTTGTGACACTCGGGCTTAGTTGCTCCGCAGCATGTGGGATCTTCCCGGACCAGGGCTTGAACCCGTGTCCCCTGCACTGGCAGGCAGATTCTTAACCACTATGTCACCAGGGAAGTCCCTGAATTTCTTTTTAAAGTTCACAAAGTTAAAATTCCCAAAGTTAAAATTCTTGTTATTTCTGCATTCAACAAGCTAGACAGTCTTGTTACTTCTTCACCCTCAACTTACTGTTAAATAATTTCTGGGACTCCCCTCTGTGTATTCTCACACCGCTTGTTAGAATTATCAAGTAGACCTCAAACCTGAGCTCACATATTTTTTGTCCCCTTGTTTACAGGGAAATGAAAGGCCAGACATCAATTCCTTCTGCCATTCTCATCTATTTGGTCAACTCAGCACAGTTAATTAACACGCAGTCTTGTAAAGAAAACTTCTTATGACCTGGGATGATTTTAATCTTGTCTCTAGAGTGGAAGATTTCCGACTGTGCTAAGATGCATCCACTAGGATGCCTCAGAGACTATGTGTACATGGCAGGGGTGGGGGCGGGGCTGGGTGGGAGGAGATGAAGGGAGGGAAGAGCCGGGGAGAAGAGGGGGAAAAAGAAAGGAAGACAGAGGTCATGAGAAATGTGTGTTGGGGAGGTTGAAAAAACTCTCTGCACCCTGGGAACCTGACTTCAACCAGTGATTCCACTTTTCTGTATCAGAGTTTTATGTAAGAGTTCACTTGAACAAAGGACTCTTAAAGCTAACAGAAAATTCTATTTTGTAAAACCACTGTTCTATATAATCCATCAGTACAGACAAATTACAGGGCTCGCTCTCTCAATATTAATCTCTTTTTTCAACAAAGCCCTTCCCACCAATCTCTTCTCCAAAAATAAGGAAAAAGATGTCTAGCAAAGCATTTATCTTGGTAACGCATCTTTACCTATGATGAGTTGAAGTTACAGGAGGAACAGAGTTTCCATGACCACCTTCTTTAAGTCGCTCCAATAACCTTCGGTATTTCTCTCTCTCCTCTTTTTGAACACCCTAAATAAAAGAAAGCATTTAGATAACTACCAGCACATCAAACCTATAATTAAATCATAAACAAAGACTAAGAGGTCAAATGCAGCTCATAGATGTGTTTCATTCGCCAGCAGTGTTTTTGTAATTTTAGTGTTCAATTCCTTTAATTTTAATTACCAACTTTATAAATTAAAAAGAAAAATCCAATAACATCTGGTCTCTTTTGAAACACTGTATCAACAATCTGGAGCTATGTAAGACTATTTATTCCCTTTGGTCACCTATTCACTCCAGCCCATTTCACTCATTTACATTATCTGCTAGACCTTGATAGCATCTTAGTTTTGACAGTGAAACTGGGTTAACCACAAAAAACTCAGCAGAAATAATCCACTTGCATATTCAGAACATTCAGCTTCCAAAACAGAACTGGTCTCACCAAAGTCACTAATGACCCTCCATGGCCAGATCCAATGGACACATTTTCAGCTCTTCTGTCACTTGACCTCTCTCTCCAGCATCTCACCCTGCTAACCTCGCCTTGCCTTCCTGGACAATACACTCTCCTGACTTCTTTTTTTTTTTTTTTAATATTTCTTTATTTTCTTTATTTTTTTAGCTGTGTCGGGTCTTAGTTGTGGCACGCGGGATCTTTGATGAGGCACGTGGGATCTTTTGTTGAGGCGTGCAAGCTTCTCTCTAGCCCTGGCGTGTGGGCTCCAGGGCCCGTGGGCTCTGTAGTTTGTAGCACACAGGTGCTCCCACTGAGGCACACAAGCTCAGTAGTTGTGGTCCATGGGCTTAGCTGCCCCACAGGATGTGGGTTCTTAGTTCCCCAACCAGGGATCGAACCTGCATCCCCTGCGTTGGAAGGCGGATTCTTTACTACTGGACCACCAGGGAAGCCCCTCTCCTAATTTCTTATCTTCTCAGTCTCCACTGAAGATTATTTCTTCTGCCTCCCTGTAAATGTCAATGGTTCTGCCCATTATCTCTTCTCACACTACATACTCTCCCTGAATAATCTCTTCAGCTCCCTTGATTTATCTAACACCAATATGTAGAAGATTCAGCAATATGTCCCTAACCCTGCCTTCTTCTCAAAACTCCCATATATCCAAAAGTCTATGGGACAGGTCTTCTTGCGTGTTTCACAGGCACTTTAAACAATGTCCATAACTGAAGTCATCACCTTCCCCTAAACACATAGGGTATCCTGGTCAGTGACACATATTTATCCAAGATTGAAATCTGGGACTCAGGTTCTTCCATCTAACCTTATTTCACACTTAACCAGTAAGTATGTCCTTGCTAATACTACCTTCTAATGTTTCTAGAATATGGCCTGTGTATACCCCATATATATCTGCTCAGTCCCATCCCTTATTTCTCATCTAGGAGGTACTGAAGCCTACTTTAATACCTCTCCTTAAAATCCCCTCCAGGGCTGCAGTCCATTCCTTTCTCTGCCTACTTGCTTGCTGATTACAACAATTAATGTGTAAGCTCCTAGAGAACAGGGACCATATTTTATTCAATTCTGAATTGCTGAAAACTGGCACAGCACCTGGGACCCAAATAAACATTTCTTTGATGAACTAAGCTAAGTGGCTCCGAAAACCATCTAGCAAATTGCAATAGGTGATGGACTGGGGGAAATGCCAGAGACAGGAATAGTTCTAAATTCTCCTGGAATAAGTGAAGACTTCAAGAGGGAAGGGAAGATTGTTGATGAAGACATCATGCTAGGTGCCCTAAAAATGGAAGGAAAAAGCAGACATGTACACCATTTACTTCCCTTACTTAGTCACAGTTATTACAGCTTATACAAGAAACAAGTTAGAATAATTCAGACACCCAAAAAGAAAGAATCTATAATCGTACCTTTTCCTAATATGATTCCTTTTTCTTTCCTTTACCTGAAAATTGACTACATATATACAGAAGAATACATATAAGCATTGGAGTCAAATAGGGACCAGATATAGAAGGGAGACTGGGAAATTTACAGTCCCTGTACACCCATTTATACCTTTTGTATTTTGTACCACAGAACATATACTATTTATCCCCCCCACACACTCAAATTCCTAAAATTGCTTTTAAAAGAGATCAGGCTAAAAGGGCTTACCTCCTCCACAGTACAATGGGGACGCCTCAGACCCTTGCCACCCTCTTCAGAAATCATCTCTGTTACAACCTGTTCCTGAGGCTTCCACGTTAAGGAACTCTCCAGATTGCCTTTGCTATGGCGACGGCCACCTGGTCTTCTATTACAGGCTTCTGAGCTCAAAGTAAAACTGAGAGGAAAAAAAAAAGAAAGTTATTCCCAAATGGCTTTAATTGCTGGAATTTAAGCTCCAGACAATCCTGTGATTAAGCTGTCTCAGGTTAAGCTTGTTCCTGGCAAATCAGACAAACACCATTCACAAAAATTAGATCTCTAGAGCAGAGGGCACCCCAGAATTCTGCTATGGAATGTCTATTCCCAGTCACCAGGGCTTCCACATGAAAGCCTTTGCCTTTTTCCTCATGCCCAATTTTCCAACTCCAACTCTGGCTTAGCTCGCTACTACACAACATACCCTCCTCTGGTACTACACTTTTCCTTTAGTCATTTGGCACCATTGAAATTAACTATTGGTGTGATTAATTATTGGTGTCACTGTGGGACTGCATCCCACACTAAACTTTAAAGTCCATGAAGACAGAGATTTCATCCTTCCACCACCGTATCCTGGTACATGATCTAAGCCAAAAGGCACTCAATCAGTATCTGCTGAATACTAAATTAATGAATATTAAATTAATAAATGCTAAAGAATGGGAAGCCATGAAGCCCTCACCTAGTCACTGTTGCTGGTTGATAGAGCCTGCCTCTCTTGCCATTACCAATAATGGAACAAACTGACATCATACCTCTCTTGATGTGAGGTTTAAGAAAGGACACATCACATATGCAGTATTTTTACCAAAAAATTTGCATAATCTAAAATAAATCATGAGTAAACGTCAGACAAAATTAAGGGATTCTACAAAAGCAATGCTTTGTACTCTTTAAAAATATTCATGCTATTACAGACAAACAGAGGCTGAGGCGTTGTTCCAGATTAAAGGAGATCAAAGAGACATGAAAATTAAATGTAATACATGATCCTGCCCTGAATTGTGGGTCAGAAAAAAATAATCTCGGGCTTCCCTGGTGGCGCAGTGGTTGAGAGTCCACCTGCCGATGCAGGGGACACGGGTTCGTGCCCCGGTCTGGGAAGATCCCACATGCTGCGGAGCGGCTGGGCCCGTGAGCCATGGCCGCTGAGCCTGCGCATCCGGAGCCTGTGCTCCGCAACGGGAGAGGTCACAACAGTGAGAGGCCCACGTACCACACAAAAAAATAATAATAATAATAATAATCTCTATAATAGAGAAATTTAAATAAGATTATATAATAGTACTATATCAATGTTAAATTTTCTGATTTTGGTCATCTGTGATTATGTAAGTGAATGTCCTCATTCTGAGAAATAAACACACTCAAGTACTTATGATTAAAGGGGCATGAGTCTAAGACTTACTCTCAAATGATTCAGAAAAAAATATTATGTACATATAACAGAGAATGATAAAGCAAACTGGAAAAATGATAACAACTGGTGAATCTAGGTCAAATGTATTCACCTACAGAGTTTCAAAATACTGTACATGAAGCAAAAACTGACATAACTGGATGAGACAAATAGTCAAGTCCACAATTACAGTAAGAAACATCAACACTCTATACTCATCAATCAATAAAAAAGTAGACAAAAAGTCAGTAAGATCTGTAAAACATTATCAGCAAACTATTAATAACTGACATTTACAGAACACTCCACCCAACAATAGCAGAATACACATTCTTTTCAATGAACATGGAATATCCAGACTGAATATATTCTAGGACATAAACAAATGTTAACAAATTTAAAAGGACTGAAATCGTACTAAGTATATTCTCTGACCATAATGAAATTAAACTAGAAATCAGTAACAGAAAGATATCTGGAAAGCCCCAAGTATCTGGAAATTAAACAATATAATTCTACCCTTCTAAATAATCACAGGTTAAAGAGGAGGAGTATGAATGAAGAGTAAAATGAAGAGTATAAGCCTGATTGTAGAATTAACCTTAGTTTCAGCTTAACCAGTTTTCTCATAATTATATTCAGATTATTGATCTTTTCAGGAATACTACATTAGGTGATGATGTCCTGCTCAGTGCAATGTATCTGGAGGCCAGGATGTGAGTTTGCCCACTGTGGGTGATTTAAACTTTGATCCTTTGGTTAAGGTGGCGTCAGGCAGGTTTCTCCACTCTGAAGTTACTATTTTTCCCTTTATAATTAGTAAGTAATTTGTGGGGAAAAATTCTGAGTTTATGTAAATATTCCATACTTCATCAAACTTTTACTTACTAGTTTTAGCTCAACTGACAATTCCTGTATATATCAGTTATTACTGTGATAGTTAAAAGATGGTGATTTTCTAATTCCATCATTCCTTCTACACTTACTAGTTGGCATTCTACTATAAAGACCTTTTCCTCCCACACTATGTACTTATTTACTAACATGTGTATTCTTGTCTTTATTCATTTGATGCTTAAATTGTCCCCAACTGGCCAGTGAAAGCCCCTTCAAGTTTCCTCCTGTGTCATGTTGATAATGTCCCCAGGTTTTTAGGGCTCCTTTAATTGCTGGCACAGGACGTTCCACAATCATTTTTTACTTTATCTCTCCTAATCCTACAATCAGCCGTTTAGCCACCTCCAGGGAGCCTTACTTTTTATAGTTAGTGTCTCATTTTCAAACATGAGTGGACAGCCAAGGATTACCAGGTATTTGAATAAGAACTCATAAGAAAGATAAAACCAAAATAAACCAAAGGGGAGGAGAAACTCAAAGGAAGCAGACAAAGCAAGGAGGAGAAGAAATTTTAAAATAATTAACAGCTTTAGAGAGATAAGGAAAGATATTGTATCTCTATAATAAGAATTTGATGGTTGGAGAAAGAAAAAGCCATGGGGAATAGGAAATGGGAGGATGCTTACAACTTAAAAACTATGAAGCCAAAAAAACACAAAAGTATACATATATGTTTATCTCGGTGGTAGAAGATTTTTTTTTAAAAAGGGTAAGGACAAAAACAAAAGAGAATATATACAAAAATTAAATTAGATCAATCCATAAGGTCCACTATCCAAGCAACAGAAGTTCCAGAAAGTGAGAACACAGAGAGAAGAAAATTACTAATAAAATAATAACAGTTCATTGTATACATGATTTCTGCACTGTTCTGAATGCATATTATACTTCAAAAAAAAGTTTAGAAGTGAGTGACAATTCTTTTTTAAAAGGTTTTAAAGGGCATTCCCTGGCAGTCCAGTGCTTTCACTGTCGAGGGCCTAGGTTCAACCCCTGGTCAGGGAACTAATATCCCACAAGCCACATGGTGAGGCCAAAAAAATAAAAATTAAAAATAATTTTAGAAATTAAAGGTTTTCAAAATCAGATTATATAGGCATATGATATGGTAGAAAAAGTAACACACACTTGAGTACATCTCTCACCAGCTGTATGATATTTGGCAAGTTACTAACCTCAGAGTACTTACTTAACAAGATTACATAATAGAATAAAAGTGAGAATGCCTAGCAAGAGTGAGCACCTAAAAATTACTAAGTTTCCATTTACAGAAAGGCAGAATTTAACACTTACCCAAAGGAAGGCAGGACTCTGCGTGGCTGATCTCGAGTTACTGTCACTCTGATCTTCGGATAGTCACTTATTCCATTAGGAGATTTATTACCTATTTTTCAAAACCATTTGTAATTATAAAAGAAAAACAAAAAACACACACACACAAAACTGTGAACAGTCTGCATTAGAAAAGAAAATCTGGAATTCCCTGGTGGCACAGTGGTTAAGAATCCGCCTGCCAATGCAGGGGACACAGGTTGGAGCCCTGGTCCAGGAAGATCCCACATGCTGTGAAGCAGCTAAGCCCGTGTGCCACAGCTACAGAGCCTACGCTCTAGAGCCCGTGAGCCACAACTACTGAGCCCTCATGCCACAACTACTGAAGCCCACGCACCTAGAGCCCGTGCTCTGCAACAAGAGCAGCCACTGAAATGAGAAGCCCGCACAGCACAACAAAGAATAGCCCCCACTCGCCGCAACTAGAGAAAGCCTGCTTACAGCAACGAAGACCCAACGCAGCCAAAAATAAATTAATTTTTTTAAAAAAAGAAAAGAAAATCTGTGAACAGTCTATACTGTAGAACTGAATGTCTTATTTTTTCAAATTCTATTACTTTCTAGCACACATTTTGTAAAAGTTAAAGGAAAAGCAATAGTGCTTAGTCTGTCTTTGTTCTCAGGTAGGTAGTAACAATTCATAGGAAAGCTTTACTAGTTTTGCTTGCTGGGGCCAACAAAAGGCATGAAGAACTCAATGATTATAAACTCTGTAATCTAATCAAATTGAGTAAATTTTTCAAATTGTTTCTTCTCAAGAAAACATAAGTATTTTTAAATGAAAATCTGCTTCGTTACTACATTTCCCTGGAAGCTTCTAATACTTGTGAGATGGTTACTATACCTCAAAAAAGGGTAACAAAATTTTCGTCAGCCACATTATCTGCTGGAGCTACTACAGGGGTTTGGAGGCCCTGAGGACTCCAAAATGCAAAGAGGTCTAAAGCTCAAAGATTTTTCTTAAGTCAGTAGCAGCAAAATATGAACTGACCTGCATTCATTTGTTTGTAAAACCTGACTTGAATCAATGTTTAATCCTGTTGGGGTTTTTTAAATAATATTCAACAACTGAAAAATGTGGAATTCCCAAACATATCTCCAGCATTTCCGATTTGAGATTGTGGATTTCTTTATGTAAGAAATCTGCCCTAGGAATACCCATGCTTCTCTGACTAGGCTACACAAACCCACAGAAATATAGTGCTGGTACTTCAGGCACAAGATAAATCTACCATCCTCTCTATATGTCAATTTTCTGAACCCACAACTTCTCTAAAAGCTCTTTTTCCCCCTTCCTCTCAAACTTTACAAGCTTATCTGTGCAGCAGAGATCACAATCATTTTCAGGACTCTGGCTTCTTCCTATTTTTCCCCACCAGAGCATTTTATATAGTATATATAATAATTACAATTCAATTTCGGGGTCTAAGGATGATATGGAGGTTCCTAATCCACAAAACCATGAGAACTGGGCACCCAAGGTTGCTCCTCCATCAGATGATGTCCCTCAAAGGCAGGGTTCTATTATTTTGGTTTTTTATTATGTTGTTATTTGTTTTGCTATTTTGTTATTAAAGGTTTTATTATTCTATTATTTTGTTTTGTTATTTTGCTACTAAAGGTTTTATTATTTTGTTATTCCTGATAACTTAGCACAGTGTCTGACAGAGTAAGCTCTCAGGTAACACTTTTTTTTTTTCTTTTTAATAAATAAGCCCTGATCTAAGTCACATTAAAGACACTGATAAAGCAAACAGGAAACATTAACAGTAAATTCAAAGACAATACTAAAGGAAAGCTATTTGCTTTTTAGAATGGTAGGGAGAATATATCTGTGTTCTCATCCGAAGCCAAATCAGTGTTTTCCTTTAACATTCCCAAAACTCAGAGAACAGAGGCAGAAGGAGGCAGGGGAAGCAGAAATGTTCTTGACCACCTCACCCAGTTTCAGCATGTTGTTCCAGGATCCGGAATCTGTCAGTTCAGAAGATGAAGAGTTCGAAAATACCTTAAAATCAAAAAGAATCACCTCTGTATTCACTCTTAGAATTTAAGTAAGTCTTAATATGAAAAAAAAAATCACTCTATTAGTGATGATTTAGTTACCTCACAGAAGAAATTTCATCAATAAGACCAAAGGTTTAATTTGTGAAGACTCACAAAATGATGTAAAAAGTAACAATTCCAGATTCTTCACACATACTTAAACAAGAAAACCAGATGCAGAGTTGACTCTTGAACAACAAGAAAACCAGATGTAGAGTTGACTCTTGAACAACAAGGGTCTGAACTCTGTGGATCCAATTAAATGTGGATTTTTTTCAACAGTAAATACTAGTGTACTACATGATTACTGGTTGGGAATCCACGGATGCAGAACCTCAGATATGGCAAACCAAGGATCTGGAAGGCCAACCATGTGAGCTTTTGACTGTGTGGAGAGTTGGGGCCCATAACCCAAGCACTGTTCAGAGGTCAACTGTATTAGTAATTAGGCTCCTTATAAATATTTTTTAAATGTGCAATTTCTTAATCTTTCATTTTTGGGTCTCTATCTCAAGGCTAATTAAGACATAAACATTTCGGAAAGAAGTCATTCTACATGTTAATTCCTAAAAAGAGAATATTTCTAAAATTTAACTTTAATGATTAAGTACAAAGACCAGTAGCCCCAGTGAAGCCTTATCCCCACTGACCTCTCCTGAAGGGACCACATTCCGTGTTCCATTACAAGCAGAAGTCACCATGGGCTTTGTGGTCAGCTGGAATGGGAATCCAAATAAGCTGGCAGCATTGTAGAGACTGTTTTTCACTTGATGAATAAAGCAACCTAGAAAGTGTAATATAGATTACATATACATATATAGAGTACTTAAACTTTTAGCAAAAAAAAAAAAAAGATTATATCTTAGAAAAGGCCTCTCTCAATTTTTATTAGAAGTCCTATCTTCAACCACTGAGAGAGAAAAGGTACCTGTAAAAATAATTTTTCTCGTATCTGAATAACTGTAATTCCAGCATTAGCATTTTGGGGTTTTTTTAGTAAAATATCTAGGAGGTTACAAAAGCATGAAACCATCATTTTAGCAAATCACATACTGATTCACAAAAAAAAGTCCTGAAATCACAGCTTTTAAGCAATGAGTTTCCCAAAATATATACTGTAAAATAAATCTTTTCCAGAGACATAAGGGCATAACTTAGACAACCTGGAGCATATAGTTACTAGGTATGGCAGAATTCTAGGAAGCATTACCATTTACTCATTGGTTTGTCCTTACTTCTCAGGCAGGTTAACAATATAGTTGTCCTAAACAACTACTTACTACCTTGGCTATATCCAGGATGGAAATTAGTGAAGTATAAGATATGTGGCTCCTAAATGTCTAGGAGCAAACAAAGCTATGCCTCTACTGGAGAAGATGTGTTGGAAGATCTCAGACTCACCCCTCCCTGCCACCAAAAATAAAGATTACAAAATAAGTAAGTAAATAAATAAGGGGGAGGGGTAGATTTCAATGCTTTCCTCACTTCCTCCTTTTATCACACTACCCCCTTCTCACTTCCTTCACTGCTGATTTGTTTTCTACAATTTCCTTTCTATTTCCTAATTAAGGTTTTCTAAAGCACTAGTTTGAGATAAAGGGGTCAACATCTTAACCATATTCTGCTTTAGAGAAAAATACCCTGAAAGTGAAATGGTGGCTTTTAAACATCAAGCACTCCAGAACATATAAGATATAAAATACTTTCCAGGAAGATAGGGGAATAACTTAAACAACAAGAAAGATGTGCTAGATGGGTAAAGCAGAATCCAATTTGAAGTAATCTGTCACTATAGAATAGTTAGAAGTACCAAAATTTGCAAATGCCTTGTTTCTCATTTTAGGAACTGGAGAGAATTCCAAGTTATCCCTCTAATAACGTTGAGGGATATCACTTACATTCTACTGTGCTGTAAGTGGGAGAAAAATAACTTTAGGGATTGGTGCTTATCATCCAGATTGGCATCCAGACTCCAAAGGGCAGGAAGTACTTGTAATAACATAAATGCATAATAAGTGCGCACAAAAAGTATTGTGATATTTATTTTCCCATAAGTTTTGTCAAAATCTGAGTATGCCCCAAAATTATGTCAAAAGATCTCATTGATTAAAAAAAAAAAGCAGGCAGGAAGGCCCACCTCATCTGTAAAATGAAGATAAGACCATCTTATTTTGCTGAGACTAGACTAAGTAGATTGCTTCAGATCCCTTTCATCTGTAAGATCATGAGTCTGCAATTCTAAGCTGCTTCTTCTTTTCACGCTTCCTTTTTTTCTCTCCAAAGCAGCCAACAGACTCACACTGTCCAATATAGGAGCCAGTATCCACAGGTAGTTACCTAAGTTTAAATTTAATTAAAATTAAATTCAGTTCCTCAGTTGCACAGCCCCACTTCAGGTGCTTAATAGCCATCATCTCAGAGAGATCTATTGGCCAGCACTGCTAGAGACCTCTACAAACTCTACCAGGAAGTATTATCTCTGCTACCCACTGCTTCCCCCTTGGCTTGGGTTCCCTTCTATAGTTTCTAGTCAGAAAATCTTAATATATATTTCGTGGAGATCATGGATGGAGAGAACCTTAACATACCAGAATTATTTCAGGAACCTTCTCTAATACCACCATCAAAGTTTTTTGCTTTCTGTTTTTAACCACATACAGCTGTTTATTTATATTTTTCTATAAAATTGACTTTTTTCTGCTAAACAAACGTATTTGTGAAAGGTAACTTTATATTACTACTGTTGATGGAAAGCAAACTTATTTGTCTTATGAAGAAATGAAAACAACAATATTAAGTTCTAGCTGGGCGTGTTAAAAAAGGGAAGATCAGCATGTATTAGACAAGTTTTAAATACATACTAGCATTAAATCAACATGTTTTCTGCTTAAAATAATCAGAAATTAAAAATAACTGAAAAGGATACAACATTTTTAGTTTATAATTCAGATGATACTTAATGTTATGAATATTGTATCTCCTAAAATCATTTATTTCTTGAATTGGTATCTATCCTGTGCTTTGGGAAATACTGTCCTAATGAATTTAGTAAAAATTCCTGGCATTCAAAGTCCCTCTGTATTTTGAACTCTCTCTTTGGTCAACTTTTTCCCTAAGTTCTATTTGCTATTTCCTGAACTACACAATTTCCCATACTGTTCCCTCTGCCTAGAATGTTTTTCCTTCCTATTGCTCTCTGTCGATACCCTATCTATCCTTCAAGACTCATTTCACATATTAGATCCTTCATCAAATATTTACTGAGACTCTTAACCAGAAGAAAACTGGACAGTATTTTGTTACTACCTTTTTTATATCACTTATCATATCGTCCTAGACATTAGTATTATTTATGCACTTGTCTTAAAACCCCCCACTATATAATCATACACCCCCTACAATTTTAAGGTCCTTAAAAATAGAGACCTTGTCATACTCATTTTTGTATTTCTTGTGGAACCTAACACATTGCTCAACAGTAAGACAGGCTCAGTAAGCACTCACTGGATTTAAATGAAGTCTTAACACAGACATGTCCACTCTTTACCTCATCCGGAGGTAGATTCAAATTCACATGTATTTTTGAGAAAGAGGAAAATATTACTATAGTATTCCACTGTGCCTTTTCCCTTTAATCTAGTTTTATTCTCTTCTACCAAGCAACGTCTAGCCCTTCAGATATAGGGAAGTAAACAATTTGAGGCAACAGATTACACTGGTTCACTCAGCTATCCAAACTAGATGACTCAGTTTGAAGTAGTTTTTACAGTGTTTTCTCCCCAAATTTAAAAAGCACCTTTTCTTTATAGGAAGATTCGGAAATGTGAAATGCACTTTCAACATACAGGCTTATTTATCTGAAAAGATACTTACGTTTCTGCTAACACTGGTTACCTCTAGAGAAGAGAACTGAGTAGAAGAGGGACAGGAAAGAGACTTACTTTTCACTGTATGTACTTTTTATCTTCTGAATTTTGTCCACACATAAACTTTTCTTATTTAAAAAACTAACTTTTAAAATTAATATTTAATACCTAATCTTGGTCTTTTGGCTGGTATTTCATCAGTGTCCACTGTAGAAAGCAGAGTGCTGAAAAAAGAGAAAAGAGATATATATGCATATATTCATATACACACATAGGCACTCCTACAAGTAAGCTTACTATTCATGCAACACACCCCCTTCCATTCACTTTATCATAAAATGAGATCCAACTAACGTTTATGCTATAGTAGGCCTTTATTATTTGAGGATGTAACACTATGGTTTCAACTATATGAGATCCAAAACTCCCTATTACATAATAATCTGTAGTCTGGCTAAAGTACAAACATGAAACTGGTCAGAAATCACTTAACTAGTAAATAAATATAGGTAAAAGCTTAGGACTATGCTATTCCTTTTCTCTCCAGAAATGATTTAAGAACAAATAATATCCTTTTGAAAGATGACACCCTCCCCAAAGAAAGTCACTTTCTACTTCAGATAGAAGTAGACAATACAAGAAGCCTCAAAAGATAGTTCTCAGCCAGAAAAAGGTGTTATATTTAACTGCATTTTTATCATGGAAACTATGTTATAGTGATAACAAAGAATTTGGAAATTCAGGAAACTTTTTGGACCTATACCTCAAGAATGTTAAAGGTTCATGGCATAATCATCCTTCTAAAGATGATTATGAATGATCATATTTACAAAAAAAATGAACAGAATAAATCCCAGGAGAATACCATTCAGTTCATAACTTTAAACATCCCAACAAGACTTCCTATCTTCATCTGGACTGAAAACTGGCTTACATTTAAAAGAGTTGTTTTAGATAAAGGATGTGGTAAAGACCAGGAGTTTGACCTACAAGCCACTATTTCCCTGACCAGCAGAGATTCGCAGTAAAAATAAAGGACAGGAGAGAGGAAATTAACATTTCCTTATTCAATAAATATGTACCAAGTGCCTATCGCACCAGCCTCTGCACAAGGCCCTTGGGTCAGAATACACAAACACTACCCTTATATACCCTAAGCATCATTCTAGGTACTTTACAACTTGTTGTCAAATGATCCTTATATCAACCCTACAGAAAGGTAGAAAGAATATGTTAAAACCTTGCCCTCTCTGGAACACATGATGGAATTTAGCTCAGAGCCAATTCATCAATGATCTGAATTCTTAGACTCATACATTAAGTAATCATCTTGATTTCTCAAGCTCCAAGAAACCATCCTCCAATTATCTTGAGGCTTAATAAAAAAAATGAAATTAACACTTGATCATTAAAAGTTGGGAGGTTATGTATAGAATTGGTATGGTAGTTTATTCTCTAGATTATTTCTTAGGGAAGGGGGAAGACACTATGAAATGGGACAAACCAACAAGTAAATGCTGAGAACAACTTTTAGTTTCCCCAAAATTTTAACTGAATTTTAGAGTATTGACTAGTGATCTTTTTAAAGGAATGAAGTACCTACTTTTTTTTTTCTCATACACTAATTCTAAAGCACAGAATCACTCTCCCTCCCCAGCAAAACACACACACACACACACACACAGTTTGACAGTTGTTTCAGAACAAGACAGCTGCTGTCTCTTGGTGCTAAGAGAACAGTAAGTGTAATCGAAAGGGCTTTGGGCAAGCTGTGAGTCTCACTTCCCTTAACTGCACTTATTGCGCACAGATGACACTTGGGAGTGTGCTTTGTAAACAGGAGCCACACAAAGACAGTATTCCTTCAGTTTTCAGTTTTCAACCTAAGAGCAGCAAAATATGATACAGCCCCGTTTGTTGACAGCAACCAGCTTGGACTCTGACAAGAAAGATCCTAACCATCACCGACCACTATCTCCTTCCATCATCAGGATTCGCATCTGCACAGCGCGGAGGAGCTACTACGTCACCAGGGCATCCGCGACACGCACCTCTACCGCCTCCGCCCAGCTACCTGTTTCTGCCGAGCGGGGCCTGCCTGGCTGGATCAGCGCTTTGCCGGCAGAGCCTGGGGTGGGGGAGGGGAACAGCCAGGCCGGCGCTCGGCCCCCTCTCCTCTCACCTGTTCGAGCGCCGCCTCTTCAGGAGGGCCCGGTCAGGGGGCACCGGCCGATCACAGAAACGGAAAATGGTGCCGAGAATCCTAAGCAGCCATTTGTACATACCAGGCCCAAGCAGCAGCGGCGGCCGACACACCCCGAGACGCAAACCCCAGAGCTGTCGCCGCCGCTGCCGCCTTCGCTGCCTCGGCCACCAACGGCAAAGATCTCCAACGGCAAAGCTCAGTCGCTGACTTGTGACGCGGTCCTATGGCCCACAGATTCAACGTCACCCGGGCTACAGGACGCCCCCGCTTGCCACCGTTTCTGACGTCACGTCCTCCCGCCCGACCGGAAAGCATCTTCGCCCTCAATCTGCGCAGGCGCAACCTAGGTCCCCACCTCCCGAGCCTAGCAACCAGAATGCCTGCGGGATGATCCCGGCCCAATCGCTAACGACATCGCAAGGGCTGTGGGCGGGGTTTTCTCTTCGGCGGAGCCAGTCCTGAGACGGCCCGCGGGACAAGGCCCACGGGCCGCACGTGAGGGTTCTCCACCCGGGAGGGAGCGCTCCCGGCGCTGAAACACAGTAGGTGATCAGTAAATGTTTGAGTGCACCAAATAAAAGTTAGTCAGGTTAATTAACAAACGTTTACCCTGCTAGGCGCCCTTTACTTTTCACATACTTTCTGTCCGGTATTTTACACGCAGTCACCTTCATTTCTCCCAGCAACCGCAGGCGATGCGGAGCCTTGTGCCCATTTTTAATAAGGAAATCCAGGCATAGAGCGATTAAGTAATTGCCTAAAGTCAAAAAGCTAGCTAGTGGCACAGCTGGAATTTGAACCGCAGTCTGTGTAACAGCGCCACAGTCCCTCGCCCTTGAAGTCCGTCTACTGGCAGAAACATGATTACAAATTACAAAATAATTGGCTGTAAGTAAACTATACTTCAATTAAATTTTTTAAAAGATAATTGGCTGCTGTGATAAAGGTGGGTAGAAAGTGCAGTAGGAGCCAGACAAAGGAAAGCCGTCGGCTAGGGAAGTTAAGGAAAGGGCACAACTAAAGGAAGGCTTCACAGAAACTTAAGGATGAAAAGCTACCTGTGGCCTACTAGTAGCTACTAGTCCCCCCCCTGAGCTGGCAGGGAGTGCTGCTAATTACTCTCCCTCTCTTATCTAGAGGTCCTACTTCAGGTTAATTATCAACAACAGAAAAGGACCCGCCCTCTTACTAAAGGAAAATCCAGTCCCCTGGCCCAACACTCCTGGGAATCCTCAAATGTTTTCATGCCCCACGAATCCATCCCTGAATGCACTTGATCCTTAATCTGTGATTCAGTTAAGGTCAGATTTCCAGATTTGCTTGAACTTCAACACAGGCACTCCCCAGTAAGCCTCATCATTTGCTCAATAGACATTCTTCCTAGATTCTTTCTGCAGCAAGCCACCCAATAGAGCCCCAGAAGCAACAGCTACCCACCTGTGGCTACCACCACACTGGCCTGGGGGGATGGGGGCAGGCCCTAGAGGGTAGAAGCAAATCCTAAGTGTGAACATGGGCTCTTCCCTCAATTCCCTAAAATATAGCTAACACCTGGCTGTCACAGATAGTTTGGGAATAATAGGAGAATTATTAATACAAAGCTGAGAAGATTCAGAAGTGGCTATTACAAGTACAGCATCTATAGCCCATCGCCTCCCAAAAGGATTCTGGGCCCCTCAAGGTCATCTCTCCACTCTTCTCAACAACTTCTACGTGTTACCAACAGAAGATAATTTCCCTTCCACATTTGCGTCTACCCATTTCAGGCTGGACTCGCAAGTTAACTTAAAAGGAGATTACCACTGGCATTATTATGCAGGGCAGTTCAGCTGTGTCCCAACTGCCCATTCCACTACAGATGTAAGTCTTTGCTTTTGCCAAACCAAGAAGACCACTCAAGTATTGGGAAGGAATTCTCCAAAACAGAAGAGTGGTCTTCATTAAAACATAAATCAGAAAACTGCAAGCTGCTTTAGTTAGAAGAGCAGCTTCTCCCAGGTTCTGGCCACGAAGATTTAAGAAACTTTGGCATCAAGTCTCAGAGCAGACTACTACGACAGCACAACACAATTTTTTTTTCTTTTCCGGCCTCATTAAGAGCACCCTCACATACCCAATACTGAAACATAGGTCACCCGCCATGAAAAGTGGGAGGGCTTTGGGATTACAAACCTCAGTCCGAATATCTGGACCTCATCACCAAACAATAACTCTGCCAGCCCCTCTGCACACATACACCACCTTTGTGTCCTCCTAGTTCTCTAGTCACCCTCTGAAATGGAGAAAGAAAGGGGATTCAGCCTTACAGTCGCTTCTGCCTGGGTCTCGTCTGCCAATTGGTGCCTTCGATGTCCTGTCGTCCACAGTAGAGGCGTGGACCACTGCCCATCCACTGACCAAGGAGTGGGATTATCCTTAAACCCAAATCCACTACTGCCGGAGCCATTCCCAGACTCAGGAACTCTTCACTGGAGGCCCAGAGGAGAATCCCAAAATCACACGGAGTAACAAAGATGCTGAGATTTCTGTCCTTGGTTTGGATAACTTGCACCCATGTACCGCCAGAGGAGCACAACCTCATTGCTTCAGTTTTCATAGGGTATCCTAACCGGTTACGCTAATTTTCCAAAAAGACCTCTTCCTCCTCCTCCTGCGGAGATCCTCTCCTTCAAGCCTTTCCATGGCCCCTCCCCCATCTTCCTCAAAACCTACCTCCCCACCACAGAACAATGAAGACCCAGCCCTCTAATCCATTCTTTAGTCTTGCAAATTTTCCCATTGCCAGCATTCTCAAAGTGTTAAAAGATTTCCTACCAACTTCGTTTTTGCTGACCCCTGTCAGAAGAGAGATCTAGGCCATTTGACTGAAGCGGGGTATGAGCCCCTAGATGAGGTGTTGTTGGTTTGGGCCTAATGTGCCTAAAATCTAACATAATTCACCACCATGAAAATTGACTTCTGGGGACCAACTCCTCTGGTACTCAAGAAAAGCGAGCCCTTCTAATAATGTGACTTTGATCTTATTCAGTCTGTCCAGTAACTTTGGCCATATTATGCCAAAAGCAAGTACAGCTTTCCGTGTCCTAGATTTTATTACAAAATTTGCTCACATCAACTACAAATGGCTTGGCCTGCCTCATGTAGAGAAATAATAGCATCAGGCCCTACCTAAGCCTATTTCCTCATCTGCAAAACAGAGTTCACCAAACCCTTCTCTCAGATCTGTGGGCGCGTTAAATGTGTTGATGTGTATGAAGGGGCTACTTCAATGCCCAGCATAGCTAAGTGCTTAATGTTTCTCTTCCCTCTCTTTCCTTCTCATATCTAATAAGTCATTTAACTTGCCAGTTCTGCATCCTATGTTTTGTACAGATCTGCCCATTCCCCTCTCCAAATGTTACCAAGACTGTTAGCCTTGAGCTCTAATCCTCCCCCTTCAGCTGCAGGGAGGTGTTATCCTAGTCTTTCCGGAAACCACCAGAAGAGAAAAACAAGAGCCCACCAAACCAGTTAGAACCAACTACCTCCAAGGTGGTAGAAAACCTGACCTTCAGTAGACCCTCATTATATGCTCACTGTAATACATTTGCATGGTAAATAACACACCTGATAGTTAACAATTGCCACAGGAAGAGCCAGAACAGCCCATAGAAGGACTGAAAACGGGTGTTATAAAACGGGTGTTGTCCCAGTTCCTAGCATACCACACCTCTGTTCTCAGATAAGTCATAAATATTCCTCCCTCTCTTTTTTTTTTTTTGCTGAGCTGCTCGGCATGCGGGATCTTAGTTCCCTGAACAGGGAGTAAACCCATGCCCCCTGCAGTGGAAGCATGGAGTCTTAAGCACTGGACCTCCATAGAAGTCCTCCTCCCTCACTTTACTCAGTTCCCTCCTTTTACGTCGACCCTCCTGTATATGTGGTGTCTCAAGCAGGTTGAGAAGTTGATTTTCTTTTTTTTAAATAAACATTTTATTTTGGAGTAATTTTACATTTACAGAAAAGTTACAGAGAATACAGACTTCCCTTATACTCTTCACCCATTTGCTCCTATTACATAACTATGGTACATTTATCAAAGTAAGACAGTAACCCTGGCACATTACTACTTCTTTTTCTTTTTTGAATTTTATTTTATTTTATTTTTTATAGAGCAGGTTCTCATTAGTCATCCATTTTATACACATCAGTGTATACATGTCAATCCCAATCGCCCAATTCATCACAACACCACCGCCCAGCCCCCCTGCCGATTTCCCCGCTTGGTGTCCATACGTTTGTTCTCTACATCTGTGTCTCAGTTTCTGCCCTGCAAGCCGGTTCATCTGTACCATTTTTCTAAGTTCAACATATATGCGTTAATATACGATATTTGTTTTTCTCTTTCTGACATACTTCACTCTGTATGACAGTCTCTACATCCATCCACGTCTCTACAAATGACCCAATTTCATTCCTTTTCATGGCTGAGTAATATTCCATTCTATATATGTACCACTTCTTCTTTACCTGTTTGTCTGTCGATGGGCATTTGGGTTGCTTCCATGACCTGGCTATTGTAAATAGTGCTGCAATGAACATTGGGGTGCATGTGTCTCTCTGAATTATGGTTTTCTCTGCGTATATGCCCAGTAGTGGGATTGCTGGGTCATATGATAATTCTATTTTTAGTTTTTTAAGGAACCTCCATACTGTTCTTCATAGTGGATGTATCAATTTACATTTCCACCAACAGTGCAAGAGGGTTCCCTTTTCTCCACGCCATCTCCAGCATTGTTGTTTGTAGATTTTCTAATGATACCCATTCTAATTGGTGTGAGGTGATACCTCATTGTAGTTTTGATTTGCATTTCTCTAATAATTAGTGATGTTGAGCAGCTTTTCATGTGTCTCTTAGCCCTCTATATGTCTTCTTTGGAGAAATGTCTATTTAGGTCTTCTACCCATTTTTGGATTGGGTTGTTTGTTTTTTTAATATTGAGCTGCATGAGCTGTTTATATATTTTGGAGATTAATCCTTTGTCCGTTGATTTGTTTGCAAATATTTTCTCCCATTCAGAGTGTTGTCTTTTCATCTTGTTTATAGTTTGCTTTGCTGTGCAAAAGCTTTTAAGTTTCATTAGTCCAATTTGTTTATTTTTGTTCTTATTTCCATTACTCTAGCAGGCAGATCAAAAAAGATCTTGCTGTGATTTATGTCAACGGGTGTTCTTCCTATGTTTTCCTCTAAGAGTTTTATAGTGTCTGGTCTTACATTTAGGTCTCTAATCCATTTTGAGTTTATTTTTGTGTATGGTGTTAGGGAGTGTTCTAATTTCATTCTTTTCCATGTAGCTGTCCAGTTTTCCCAGAACCACTTATTGAAGAGACTATCTCTTCTCCATTGTATATCTTTGCCTCCTTTGTCATAGATTAGTTGACCATAGGCATGTGGGCTTATCTCTGGGCTTTCTACCTTGTTCCATTGATATATATTTCTGTTTTTGTGCCAGTAACATATTGTCTTGATTACTGTAGCTTTGTAGTATAGTCTGAAGTCAGGGAGTCTGATTCCTCCAGCTCCGTTTTTTTCCCTCAAGACTGTTTTGGCTATTCGGGGTCTTTTGTGTCTCCACACAAATTTTAAGATTTTTTGTTCTAGTTCTATAAAAAATGACATTGGTAATTTGATAGGGATTGCATTGAATCTGTAGATTGCTTTGGAAAGTATAGTCATTTTCACAATATTGATTCTTCCGATCCAAGAACATGGTATATCTCTCAATTTGTTGGTATCATCTTTAGTTTCTTTCATCAGTGTCTTATAGTTTTCTGCATACAGGTCTTTTGTCTCCCTAGGTAGGTTTATTCCTAGGTATTTTATTCGTTTTGTTGCAGTGGTAAATGGGAGTGTTTCCATAATTTCTCTTTCAGATTTTTCATTACTGTATAGGAATGCAAGAGATTTCTGTGCATTAATTTTGTATCCTGCAACTTTACCAGATTCATTGATTAGCTCTAGTAGTTTTCTGGTGGCATCTTTAGGATTCTCTATGTATAGTATCATGTCATCTGCAAACAGTGACAGTTTCACTTCTTCTTTTCCAATTTGTATTCCTTTTATTTCTTTTTCTTCTCTGATTGCCGTGGGGAGGACTTCCAAAATTATGTTGAATAATACTGGCTAGAGTGAACATCCTTGTCTTCTTCCTGACCTTAGAGGAAATGTTTTCAGTTTTTCACCGTTGAGAATGATGGTTGCTGTGGGTTTCTTGTATATGGCCTTTATTATGTTGAGGTAGGTTCTCTCTATGCCCACTTTCTGGAGATTTTTTATCATATATGGGTGTTGAATTTTGCCAAAAGCTTTTTCTGCATCTATTGAGATGATCATATATGGTTTTTATTCTTCAACTTGTTAATATGGTGTATCACATTGATTGATTTGCATATATTGAAGAATCCTTGCATATCTGGGATAAATCCCACTTGATCATGGTGTACGATCCCGTTTTATGTGTTGTTGGATTCTTTTTGCTAGTATTTTGTTGAGGATTTTTGCATCTATATTCATCAGTGATATTGGTCTGTAATTTTCTTTTTTTGTTGTATCTTTGTCTGGTTTTGGTATCAGGGTGATGGTGGCCTCATAGAATGAGTTTGGGAGTGTTCCTTCCTGTGCAATTTTTTGGAAGAGTTTGAGAAGGATGGATGTTAGCTCTTCTCTAAATGTCTGATAGAATTCACCTGTGAAGCCATCTGGTCCTGGACTTTTGTTTGTTGGAAGAATTTTAATCACAGTTTCAATTTCATTACTTGTGATTGGTCTGTTCATATTTTCCATTTCTTCCTGGTTCAGTCTTGGAAATTTATACCTTTCTAAGAATTTGTCCATTTCTTACACGTTGTCCATTTTATTGGCATAGAGTTGCTTGTAGTAGTCTCTTAGGATGCTTTGTATTTCTGTGGTGTCCATTGTAACTTCTCCTTTTTCATTTCTAATTTTATTGATTTGAGTCCTCTCCCTCTTTTTCTTGATGAGTCTGGCTAAAGGTTTATCAATTTTGTTTACCTTCTCAAAGAACCAGCTTTCAGATTTATTGATCTTTGGTATTGTTTTCATTGTTTCTATTTCATTTATTTCTGCTCTGATCTTTATGATTTCCTTCCTTCTACTAATTTTGGTTTTTGTTTGTTCTCCTTTCTCTAGTTCCTTTAGGTGTAAGGTTAGATTGTTTATTTGAGATTTTCCTTCTTTCTTGAGGTAGGCTTGTATAGCTATAAACTTCCTTCTTAGAACTGCTTTTGCCACATCCCATAGGTTGTGTATCATCATGTTTTCATTGTCATTTGTCTCTAGGTATTTTTTGATTTCCTCTTTGATTTCTTCAGTGATCTCTTGGTTATTTAGTAACGTATCATTTAGCCACCATGTGTTGTGTTTTTTACGTTTTTTTCCCTGTAATTGATTTCTAATGTCATAGTGTTGTGGTCAGAAAAGATGCTCGATATGATTTCAGTTTTCATAAATTTACTGAGGCTTGATTTGTGACCCAAGATGTGATCTATCCTGGAGAATGGTCCATGTGTACTGGATAAGCAAGTGTAATCTGCTGTTTTGGGATAGAATGTCCTATAAATATCAATTAAATCTATCTGGTCTATTGTGTCATTTAAAGCTTGTGTTTCCTTATTAATTTTCTATTTGGATGAACTGTCCATTTGTGTAAGTGAGGTGTTAAAGTCCTCCACTGTTATTGTGTTACTGTCGATTTCCTCTTGTATAGGTGTTATCAGTTGCCTTATGTATTGAGGTGCTCCTATGTTGGGTGCATATATATTTATAATTGTTATATCTCTTCTTAGATTGATCCCTTGATCATTATGTAGTGTCCCTCCTTGTCTCTTGTAATATTCTTTATTTTAAAGTCTATTTTATCTGATATGAGTATTGCTATTCCAGTTTTCTTTTGATTTCCATTTGCGTGGAATACCTTCTTCCATCCTCTCACTTTCAGTCTGTATGTGTCCGTAGGTCTGAGGTGGGTCTCTTGTAGACAGCATATAGATGGGTCTTGTTTTTGTATCCATTCAGCAAGCCTGTGTCTTTTGGTTGGAGTATTTAAGCCATTCACATTTAAGGTAATTATCGATATGTATGTTACTATCACCATTTTCTTAATTGTTTTGGGTTTTTTTTGTAGGTCCTTTTCTTCTCTTGTGTTTCCCACTTAGAGAGGTTCCTTTAGCATTTGTTGTAGAGCTGCTTTGGTGGTGCTGAATTCTCTTAGCTTTTGCTTGTCTGTAAAGCTTTTGCTTTCTCCATCGAATCTTAATGAGATCCTTACTGGCTAGGGTAATCTTGGTTGTAGGGTCTTCACTTTCATCACTTTAAGTATATCATGCCACTCCCTTCTGGGTTGTAGAGTTTCTGCTGAGAAATCAGCTGTTACCCTTTTGGGAGTTCCCTTGTATGTTATTTGTCATTTTTCCCTTGCTGCTTTCAATAATTTTTCTGTGTCTTTAATTTTTGCCAATTTGATTACTATGTGTCTCGGTGTGTTTCTCCTTGGGTTTATCCTGTATGGGACTCTCTGTGCTTCCTGGACTTGGGTGGCTATTTCCTTTCCCATGTTAGGGAGATTTTCAACTATAATCTCTTCAAATATTTCTCAGGTCCTTTCTCTTTCTCTTCTCCTTCTGGGACCCGTATTATGTGAATGTTGTTGCATTTAATGTTGTCCCAGAGGTCTCTTAGGCTGTCTTCAGTTCTTTTCATTCTTTTTTCTTTATTCTGTTCCACAGCAGTGAATTCCACCATTCTGTCTTCCAGGTCAGTTATCCGTCCTTCTGCCACAGTTATTCTGCAACTGATTCCTTCTAGTGTATTTTTCATTTGTTATTGTATTGTTCATCTCTGTTTGTTTGTTCTTTAATTCTTCTAGATCTTTGTTAAACATTTCTTAAATCTTCTCGATCTTTGCCTCCATTCTTTTTCCGAGGTCCTGGATCATCTTCACTATCACTATTCTGAATTCTTTTTCTGGAAGGTTGCCTATCTCCACTTCATTTAGTTGTTTTTCTGGGGTTTTATCTTGTTCCTTCATCTGGTACATAGCCCTCTGCCTTTTCGTCTTGTCTATCTCTCTGTGAATGTGGTTTTTGTTCCACAGGCTGCAGGATTGTAGTTCTTTTTGCTTCTGTTGTCTGCCCTCTGGTGGATGAAGCTATCTAAGAGACTTATGAAAGTTTCCTGATGGGAGGGACCAGTGGTGGGTAGAGCTAGCTGTTGCTGTGGTGGGCAGAGCTCAGTAAAACTTTAATCAGCTTGTCTGCTGATTTGTGGGGCTGGGTGGGGCTGGGTGGGTCCCCTCCATGTTGGTTGTTTGGCCTGAGGCGACCCAACACTGGAGCCTACCCGGGCTCTTTGATGGGGCTAATTGAGGACTCTGGGAGGGCTCACACCAAGGAGTACTTCCCAGAACTTCTGCTGCCAGTGTCCTTGTCCTCTTGGTGAGACACAGCCACACCCCGTCTCTTCAGGAGACCCTCCAACACTAGCAGGTAGGTCTGGTTCAGTCTCTATGGGGTCACTGCTCCTTCCCCTGGGTCCTGATGTGCACACTCCAAGAGTGGAGTCTCTGTTTCCCCCAGTCCTGTTGTAGTCCTGCAATCAAATCCCACTAACCTAACCTTCGAAGTCTGATTCTCTAGGAATTCCTCCTCCCATTGCCAGACCCCCAGGTTCGGAAGCCTGACGTGGGCTCAGAACCTTCAATCCAGTGGGTGGTCTTCTGTGGTATACGTTCTTCAGTTTGTGAGTCACCCACCCAGGAGTTATGGGATTAGATTTTATTGTAATTGCGCCCCTCCTACTGTCTCATTCTGGCTTCTCCTTTGTCTTTGGATGTGGGGTATCTTTTTTGGTTAGTTCCAGTGTCTTCCTGTCGATGGTTGTTCAGCAGTTAGTTGTGATTCCGGTGGTCTTGTAAGGAGAAGTTGATTTTCAAACTAAGTTCCTACTTCTCCATTCTCTGGCCATTGATTAAAGCCTGTGCTATTGGGCTTCCCTGGTGGCACAGTGGTTGAGAGTCCGCCTGCCGATGCAGGGGACACGGGTTTGTGCCCCGGTCTGGGAAGATCCCACATGCCACAGAGCGGCTGGGCCCATGAGCCATGGCCGCTGAGCCTGCGCGTCTGGAGCCTGTGCTCTGCAACGGGAGAGGCCACAACAGTGAGAGGCCCGCGTACCGCAAAAAAAAAAAAAAAAAGCCTGTGCTATTTCAGACTTAGCATCCATTTTGTTACTGGCTGTGTAAATCCGAATGGAAAAAGAACCCTCCCTGCTAAGGCAGGGCGCTTTGTCTGGGCTAGGGCCCAAGTCGGGGTGAGGTAGAAGATAGATGGGCCCCTGGGCCAAACAGCTGTGTTTCTCAAGTGGAGTAAAATTAAAGCTTTGTTCTCACCCAGACACTCCAAGGACAAAGCTAGTGGCAGAAGCTGAGCTCTGCTGAAGTAAAGAGATAACATGACCACTGCTGAGGTCAAAGAAAATTTCCGTCTGCACATGCACAGGAAGGCTCCTTGGGGATCAAAAAGGAAGGAGGTGCCACCCCATAATTAGTGTGGATGTGCACCCACAGACCTCTGCGGTGGGATCCATCTTAGCAAAAATTGCACATGTGTAAATTGGTTCAAGATGGCAGAGTAGAAGGACGTGCGCTCACTCCTTCTTGCGAGCGCACCAGAATCACAACTAACTGCTGAACAACCATCGACAGGAAGACACTGGAACTCACCAAAAAAGATACCCCACATCCAAAGACAAAGGAGAAATCGCAATGAGACGGGAGGAGGGGTGCAATCACAATAAAATCAAATCCCATAACCACTGTGTGGTGACTCACAAACTGGAGAACGATTATACCACAGAAGTCCACCCACTGGAGTGAAGGTTGTGAGCCCCACGTTAGGCTTCCCAACCTGGGGATCTGGCAATGTGAGGAGGAATTCCCAGTGAATCAGACTTTGAAGGCTAGCAGGATTTGATTGCATGACTTTGACAGGACTGTGGGAAACTGGAGTCTCCACTCTTGGGGGGCATACACAAAGTAATGTGCACATCAGGACCCAGAGGAAGTAGCAGTGACCCCATAGCAGACTGAACTAGACGTACCTGCTAGTGTTGGAGGGTCTCCTGCAGAGGCAGGGGGTGGCTGTGTCTCACCTCGAGGACAAGGACACTGGTAGCAGAAGTTCTGGGAAGTACTCATTGGCGTGAGCCCTCCTGGAGTCTGCCATATCGCCCCACCAAAGAGCCTGTAGCCTCCAGTGCTGAGTTGCCTCAGCCCATACCACCAAAGGGAGGGAACTCAGCCCCACCCATCAGCAGACAAGTGGATTAAAGTTTTACTGAGCTCTGCCCACCAGAGCAATACCCAGCTCTACCCACCACCAGTCCCTCCCATCAGGAAGCTTGCACAAGCCTCTTAGATAGCCCCATCCACCAGAGGCCAGTCAGCAGAAGCAGGAAGAATGACAATCCTGCAGCCTGTGGAAGGAAAACCACATTCACAGAAAGAGAGACAAAACGAAAAGGCAGAGGGCTATGTACCAGATGAAGGAACAAGATAAAACCACAGAAAAACAATTAAATGAAGTGGAGATAGGTAACCGTGCAGAAAAAGAATTGAGAATAGTGATAGTGAAGGTGATACAGGACTTTGGAAAAAGAATGGAGACAAAGATCAAGAAGATGCAAGAGATGTTTAACAAAGTCCTGGAAGAATTAAATAAAAAACACCTAGAAGAATTAAAGAACAAACAAACAGAGATGAACAATACAATAACTGAAATGAAAAATACACTAGAAGGAAACAATAGCAGAATAACTGAGGCAGAAGAACAGATAAGTGACCTGGAAGACAGAATGGTGGAATTCACTGCCGCGGAACAGAATAAAGAAAAAAGAATGAAAAGAAATGGGAAGACAGGGCTTCCCTGGTTGCTCAGTGGTTAAGAATCCGCCTGCCAATGCAGGGGACACGGGTTCGAGCTCTGGTCTGGGAAGATCCCACATGCCACAGAGTGGCTGGGCCCGTGAGCCATGGCCGCTGAGCCTGCGCGTCCGGAGCCTGTGCTCCGCAACAGGAAGGCCACAACAGTGAGAGGCCCGCATACCGCAAAAAAAAAAAAAAAAAAGTTAATTAAAAAGTGCTTCCCCAAACTACACTTTAATCAAATTCTAGAATCATCTGGGACCCTTGTTAAAAATGAAGTTTGCTAGGGCCCTCTAAAGGTCTGATTAAGTAAGTTCCCGGGAAACCACTGTTTTACATCACCAATTGTTTGTAAACTCTCCAGCATCATTTTGTATAGAGTATACCAATGCACTTACTGTCAGTGTGCATATCTCATTTTGAGTTATAATTTTCATTTGTTAACTTGGCATAGGCCTTTCTGTATTTGTATATAATGCTTGACTATTTTTTAAATCTTTGGCAAGGGAAAAGAAACTTTAATGGTTGCTTTGTGTAAGGCAAAGTCAACCCGAAATAAAGTGGATGAAGCAGACTATTAAGGCCGGTGCAATTTCCCAGGTGTAATCATTCATGAAGGTAAGAAACTCTGCTTTCAGGATATTAAAAAAATGAGTTGGTTTACACTGAATTGTTGGATAACTGTTTAAAGCTTTTGCCTTGATCTTAGGGATATGGATGCTCAGATACTCCATCTGTTCCAGGATTCGATTAGATATATTTCAACTTTGTTAATAGCTTTGTGTGTCTCTCACATTCAAAGTATTAACTGTACCATTTAAAAAAAAGAGGTATTTCTACTACCATCCTCAAATAGTAAGTTCTATAAATTTATTATGTGCTATACAAAGTACTACCATACTCAAGATTTTTAAAGAGTGCTTCCTTGGTCCAGGTTTTCCTTGACCGTGGCTTTCATAATCTTGTAGTTCTGCCATGTTCCTTCTTGAGCTTGTCCTTTCTATACAAAAGAGTCCCAGTAAATATCTCTTTACAACCACAACAAGCACAACAACAAAACTCTTAGAGGAATACATAGGAAGAACACTCTTTGACATAAATCACAGCAACATCTTTTTTGACCCATCTTCTAGAGTAATGGAAATAAAAAACAAAAATAAACCAATGGGACCTAATGAAACTTAAAAGCTTTTGCACAGCAAAGGAAACAGTAAACAAGATGAAAGGACAACCCTCAGGATGGGAGAAAATTATTTACAAACGAAGCAACTGACAAAGGATTAATCTCCAAAATATACAAACAGCTCATGCAGCTCAATATGAAAAAAACAAACAACCCAATCCAAAAATAGGCAGAAGACCTAAATAGACATTTCTCCAAAGAAGACATACAGATGGCCAAGAGACACATGAAAAGCTGCTCACCATCACTAATTATTAGAGAAATGCAAATCAAAACTACAATGAGGTATCACCTCACACTGGTTAGAATGGGCATCATCAGAAAATCTATAAACAAGAAATGCTGGAGAGGGTGTAGAGAAAAGGGAACCCTCTTGCACTGTTGGTGGCAATGTAAATTGATACATCCACTATGAAGAACAGTATGGAGGTTCCTTAAAAAACTAAAAGTAGAATTACCATATGACCCAGCAATCCCACTACTGGGCATATACCCAGAGAAAACCATAATTCAAAAAGACACATGCACCCCAGTGTTCATTGCAGCACTATTTACAATAGCCAGGTCATGGAAGCAACCTAAATGCCCATCGACAGACGAATGGATAAAGAAGATGTGGTTCATATATACAATGGAATATTATTCAGCCATAAAAAGGAATGAAACTGGGTCATTTGTAGAGACATGGATGGACCTAGAGACTGTCATACAGAGTGAAGTAAGTCAGAAAGAGAAAAACAAATATTGTATATTAACGCATATATGCGGAATCTAGAAAAATGGTACAGATGAACCAGTTTGCAAGAAATAGAGACACAGATGTAGAGAACAAACATATGTATGCCAAGGAGGGAAAGTGGCGGGGTGGGGGTGGTTGTGGGATGAATTGGGAGATTGGGATTGACATGTATACAATAATATGTATAAAATGGATGACTAATAAGAACTTGCTGTATAAAAAAATAAAAATAAAATAAAACTCAAAAAATAAAACATTTCTATACAAAAAAAATAATAAATAATTTTTTTTAAAGTTGCGCACACATGTTGGGGAGGGTCCTGGGAGCAGTCAGGTGTGAAAAAAGAAAAAAGATGATTAGCCAAAGGTAAACAAAGGCCTGGAAGGACTGTCCTATTTAAATATTAATTTAAATCACCTTGTTACTGCATTCTTTGTTCAGGACGCCCATAAGCTTTCTCTCTGGGTATGTATTTCTGCCTAGTTTCTGTCTTAAATAAACGAACTGTTTATGCTCTGTGTGTTCTCCCATACCTTGTACTGTGTCGTTAATAATAAACTTTTTACCTTTTTTTACAGTTTTTGCCTCCTTGAAACATTCTTGCTTTCAACTGGGGGAAAGGGCCAGGGCCACTTTGTTTCTAGCCTCTAGTCCCTGGTGGTCTAGCGGCTAGGATTTCTGGTTTTCATCCAGGCTACCCAGGTCCAATTCCTGGGCAGGGAACTAAGATCTCTCTTCAGGACTGCTCACTGCTGTCTCTCCGAGATCAATTAGACCAACTCAGTAACACAAACCCATCAAAATCACTGTCTTTCAGGGCCTGATCATTTCTCACACCATTGCAATAGCTGCCTCTTCTTCTACCCTGTCCTTCTATGTATTTTCAGGATCTCTTTTTTTCTGTCTTGTTTTTGTTGTCATTGTTGTTCTTTTGTTGCCTTTTGTTGTTGTTGTTAAGGAAGGTAAATTTATATTATTATTGTTTTAAAATTTTTTTTGTCTATTTTATTTATTTATTTGTTTGTTTGTTTATTTATTTATTTATTTATGACTGCGTTGGGTCTTCGTTGCTGCCCCATGGGCTTTCTCTAGTTTTGGTGAGCGGGGGCTACTCTTCGTTGGTGGTGCGTGGGCTTCTCATTGCAGTGGCTTCTCTTGTTGTGGAGCATAGGCTCTAGGCGTGTGGGCTTCAGTAGTTGTGGCATGCAGGCTCAGTAGTTGTGGCTCACGGGCTCTAGAGCACAGGCTCAGTAGTTGTGGCTCACAGGCTTAGCTGCTCCACGGCATGTGGGATCTTCCTGGACCAGGGCTCGAACCCATGTCCCCTGCATTGGCAGGCAGATTCCTAACCACTGTGCCACCAGGGAAGCCCTGTTGTTCGTATTTATTAAGGAAAGTAATTTATAAGTTACATTTCTAGTTTTCTGTTACTGAATCACTAAAAATGGTTTGGTTGATTTTCACCAAATTTGGGAGGTTTGTTTGGAGTAAGTTTGATTTAAAATATGTGGCAACGCTAAAGTTTACTTTGGATGGCCCTAGGGAGAACCTCAAAAAGAGAGACAGGTATCTCTGGGAGCAGCTGAAACTGAGGTGCAGGCAGAAGAGGAGGAAGCCACCTGGTAAGAAATACTCTCCTAATTTAGACAGCATGAGACCCTCAAATGGTTCACAATGGTTCCAAATGGATGCCCAAGCCAAAAGTCACAAGGATAGACCTTCCAAATGCCAGGGGTGGACTCTTCCATAGAGTCTTGCACAGACAACTTTGTGTGCATGCTCCAGGGAATAATTGTCCAATGAAGGTGCAGGATTCTCATGACGAATGCTTGGGAAGCCAGCTAAATAAAAGTAAAAACCTGACTCTAATATCAGTATTTTAAAACAACAGTTTAAGGTACAAGTAAATCTAAAAAACATGGTACCAATGGACTTTAACTATTAAACATTCCCCTGAAATTTTTGTTGATCTTTTTTTTTTAATGAAATTTTAGTGAGTAAAAAGCATTTTGCCTGTCTTGCCATTGTGCAAGGCCTTGCTAGAGCAGTCTCTCTTTGAAATGTTCTGAGCAGCACTCCAAAAACAAGCAGTTACTGAGAGCAGTGGACTTGCACTGATTTTGTTCAATACATTGTTTGTAAGGAAGTCATGCTTTCTAAAACAAAGTAACTCTATTCAATGAAAAAATACTTCTTAGGGTAGAAAAATAGTATGTGGACATTTTCTTTCTTGTTTTGTAATGAACTACCAAAAAAATTATTCACATAATAATGTTAATAAGTTAGCATAAATATATTATTTTATATTTATATTATTTATTACATTTATTATATATGATCATATATTTATATTTGTATTATTATGTAATAGTAATACATTAACATATAAATAGGTGAACAAGAAAAAAATCTAGCTCCCATTGTCTTGAAGATAAAAAGCCAATATCCTAAGCATGACATAAAGTTCGTCACAACCTGTCTTCAAATTACTTTATCAGTTCCTATTCATACACACCGAACTCTCAATCCACACTTCTTTCATGCTTCCAAGTTCATTCCCTCTGCCTGTAATGCCTTGCTTCCTCCTTCTTCACCTCGTAAACTGCTGCCTAGTCTTTGAAACCCAGCTCAAAAGACTCTTCCTGTGTGAAGCTTTTCCAATGGCTCCTCCCTGGGATTCCTAGCACCTCACTGCTTTCTTCTCAGTTCCCCTATGGAGTGTGTACCCAAATCTCTATATTATATTGCATTGTAGTAGTAGTAGCAGCAGCAGCATCAGTAGTAGTAATAGCAGTAGAATTAGTAGTAGTGGTAGTACTGTGTCTGTCTCCTTGAGGGAAGGAGCCATCTTCTACTTTTTCCTTATTATATTTTTAATGGAAGCTCAAGAAACGTTCAGTAAACGAAGGAATGAAGAAATGAAATGGGGACTTCCCTGGTGGTCCAGCGTTTAAGACTCCATGCTCTCAATGCTGGGGGCCCGGGTTTGATCCCTGGTCAGGAAACTGGATCCCACATCCACAACGAAAATCCTGCATGCCGCAACTAAGACTCAGTGCAGCCAAATAAATAAGCAAATAAATATATATTTTTTAAATGAAATGAAACAAATACATAGATTTGGAGAAAGTTACCCTGATCTCCTTATAGAATATGGCTCAAGGAAACAGACTTATCTTTCCAAACCTGGACCTCAAGTGAGAAATGGCAGGGCCACTGATGCCAATGAAAAGACAAAAGGACATTATAGTGAGTCATATACCAGCTCGGAGCCCTAGACCAGGGCGGGAGGGGACACAGTTTAACTTTTCTGACTGTTGAAGTCAAGGAGAGTTATAAAACCACCTCCCCTCAGTTCCATTACACTTCCATACCTGTTTTTCCTGTCCCTCCGTTTGGAAACTTGCCTGCCTCTTTCTACTCTGCTCTCTGTAGCAAGTGATTTCTAGGTTAAAAAAAAAAAAAAAAGCCAGTACATAATACTAAACTGGAAATGAGGAAAATTCTAATGTTCTTGAGTTGTCATTTATCAGGGTCATAGTACTGAGAAAACTGACCATTATTCATCCTTATCTAGCTGATGAGAAATGAAGAAATGGTTTTCCTTAGAATAACTTTGAATAAATGTTATCATTCATATGGTTAAGAGTTGGCAGATCATTTGGAATTTTTAAAACCTTTTATTTGGAAATAATTATCAGTTCATAGGAAGTTGAAAAATAGTACAGGGATGTCCCTTGTACACTCACCCAGTTTCCCACAATTGTAACATCTTATATGTTACAAAACCAGAAAATCAAACTATCAAAAAACTATCAGAAATTGCACTATCAAAGCCAGAAAATCGACTTTGGTACAATTCATAGACCTTACTTAGATTTCACCACTTTTAGTTATTTATTTTTTTGCTTAACAATGGTGTGTTAGTTTCTGCTTTATAACAAAATGAATCAGTTATACATATACATATGTTCCCATATCCCCTCCCTCTTGCGTCTCCCTCCCACCCTCCCTATCCCACCCCTCCAGGCTCACCACTTTTATATGCACTCATTTGTGTGTGCGTATTGGGGGGGAGGGGTTCTAAGCAACCTTATCACACGTGTAGATTCCTGTAATCACCACCACAATCAAGGGAAGGAAATAATCCACCTCTCAAAGACTCCTTGTGCTACCCCTTTATCACCCATTTTCTGTTCAGCCCTTCCTCACTCCTTCCCCAATCCTTTAGAATGTTTTATGTTTTTTTATATTTGATATTTTTCACTACCCAAAAAAGAGGGGATGAGTTCTCCCACTGATTCTTGTGCTGTCCTGAATGCTGGAAGTAGAAGGGAGCACACAGCTAGGAAGTTAGGGGACTTTCTGTGCCCCCAGCAGGACAATCATTAATAGTAACACAAAGAGGCCTCCCAACGGAAATGATTCTTATTCCTATAATTGGCTAGTTTCCAGAAAAATGTACATTGGCTCTGTCTAGATAAACACTTGGCATGGTACTAAAACTGATAGGAATTCAACAAATTTTATCAGGCAAGTACACTGAGCCAACAGGGGCAATGCATTCCATAACACGTTCCTAACAGAATGTGAAACAATTCTCCATTTGTTCCAGAGGGCAGTTTTCAAATTAGTAAAGCTCACTGCAAATGGAAAAAAAAAAAAAAAAAAAAAAAACTAACAGGCCACCTATTTGGTTTTCTTATTTATGTATCCTTAATTTAGTTCTCCAAGCAGGAGACAAAATATCAAACAGACAAGTGCTGGCTAAAATTATTCACCTGAAACATCACTGCTAAAAGGTCCTCTTCATTCCTACATTCCCACAAAGCTTGTCCACCTAATCCTTCTTAGTACTGTGTGGCTCACCTTCTGAGGGGAGGAAAAGGTGCAGACTGTGTGACCAGTTAGGTAATAACAATAGTTACCAAGTGGTGAGTGCACTTACCCTTGGTAGTAGGCACAGTGCCAAGAACTTGACATACAATATCTCATTTAATCCATATAACAACGTGGTGAGATGTGTAGTTTTATCATCTTCATTCTACAGTGGAGAAAATGAAGAGTTAGAGAACTTAAATGTTTTGGTTAAGGCCACTCAACTAGTGAGTAGAAGACATGGGATTTGAACCCAGGTCAGTGGACCACTGGTAGGGAATCTTGGCATTCATTAGGTCTGAGGTGTGACATAGAAATCCATATACGATACTTTTAAAAGTTCCCCCAGTGATTCTGATGTATTGATTACTTGGAGAGCATTGCTAGAATCTACTTCCTACAAGGAATGGGGTGCAGGTGCAGAGAATTATATGAGTTTAATTTCTCATATAATTTCTCATATAATTTCTCAAACTTATATGAGAAAACTGATAAACTTATGAGAGATGCTGTCACTTCATAAACAATGCTAAATGACTAGTGAATTTTGCCTATGCTTTGGATGAAAATGTATTAAGTTGTTTCTGCATTTATTCATCTATTTTTCAGTTCTTCAGACCACCATCACAAGCCTGAGTAAGTGTTGCAAGTACTTCTACCAGAGAGAGAATTAAATTACTGTGTAGCTATGGAGCACAAATTTAGTTACTTCCAAATTTGAGGTGGATGGATTCTGGTCTTGTTCTCTATTTAAAGCTTTTTCATCTATTTTTCCTTGAAGAAGAAGAAGAAGAAGAAGGAGAAGGAGAAGAAGGGGAGGAGGAAGAAGGGAGGGGAGGGAGAGGGAAGGGGGAGGGGGAGAAAGGGGAGGGGGAGGAGGAAGAAGAAGGAAGAAGAAGAACTAAGAGAGAGATGGGAAAAAATAAAGATGTATAGTACCATTTTAAAAGTTGCCTTTAGGGCTTCCCTGGTGGCGCAGTGGTTGGGGGTCCGCCTGCCGATGCAGGGGACATGGGTTCGTGCCCCGGTCCGGGAAGATCCCACATGCCGTGGAGCGGCTGGGCCCGTGAGCCATGGCCGCTGAGCCTGCGCGTCCGGAGCCTGTGCTCCGCAACTCGAGAGGCCACAACAGTGAGAGGCCCACATACAGCCAAAAAAAAAAAAAAAAAAAAAAAAGCTATTAAAAAAAAAAAAGTTGCCTTTAATTTGAAGCATATTTTTACAAATATAGGTACTTGATTAGACTTATAATGTTCTTAATAAAATCTGAAGACTGCCCTCTGAGAAATAAGTGTGTAAATGAACACAAAGAGTAGTTTTGTATACACAGGTCAACAGAAGACTAACTGGATTTGTTTCATTCACAAAAACAAGAGGGGAAAATGTCTCAAATCACACTTGATTTCAACACACCAAGCCAAACGGCTAATAAACTGCCCACAAAGAATGAAACTATTTTGAACTCATCATTCTGCACATACATAATATCAAGATATGCATAAAATTGTGTAAGCAGAAATGTACCTGATCTTTTATTGAAAAGGGGAGGAGTCACATATCCTGAAAGGGTTGGGACCCGCCTGCAGTCTCTTGGGAACTTCCTGTTGTCACCACACCTCTGGGTTAGTTATCTGAGCTCTCTCTGAGGGGAAAGTCTGAGACTCTGGGAAGGAAATCATTCTTCTTGTGAATGCGACACACACTCTCTCCAGTTTCCATATGCTGAGATTATACTTCCTCATCAGTTTGATGTGCTTGGTGAGATCAGGTTGGTCATATATTGAATGGTTTTCTTAATTATTTAAAAAGTATTTAGTATAACTGTCATTTTATCATCCCAGTTCCTTCACTGGACTTTTTAAGTTTCACACAGCGATTTTTCAGGAAAGAAGATATGGATTAAGTGAAATTTTGAATTCTGAAAAAACTTTATTTTTCCTCAGTAGTAAAAGAAACTATTATTCCTTTGAATTAGCCTGTTCTTCTGATGTACAAAACTTAAATATGCTGAAAAATCTAGTATTTTTTCTTTCATAGTTCATTTTTCTGTGCCTTTCCACTTCTATGAAATAAGATCATTTATTTTCTGAGAATTTTAAATTTGATTTTACTATAATATCTAATACAGAGAGGACAGGTTTTTACAGCTTTCATGCATCGTGTTTATTTAAATTATTTTTATTAAAAAAACCATGATTTTATATGTGTAAACCTCTTGGAATGGTGCCTGGCATATTGATTACTTAAAATTGTTAATCATAATGGAATAAAAATTAAAACAGTAATGTACACAGCAAGGTAATAAAAATAAAGTGAAATCCTTTTTTTTTTTTTTAAAGAAAAGCTCAACACTTCTCCGCTTTTTAGGAATCCAGTACTTTTTCACGTAGTTTATTGTAATGAAGACTGGTACAATTTTTCTGAAGGGAACTATGTTATATATTAGGACCCATAAAAATGTTCATGCCCTTTGAAACTAGTAAAACCATTGCTGGGAATTTGTTCTAAAGAAATATCTTGTAAAAGAAAAACAAAGAACCTATATACAAAGAATGATTCTAACTCTGTTATTTATAATAAGTTAAAACTAGATACAGCAGAAATGTTCCTACATACAGGAATGGATAAAGTACAATGTAACAACTTTAAAAAATATGTAGCCTTTAAAATAATTCTGAAGCTGTGCAGAAATGTGCAAACATGTTTATGACATAATGCAAAGTCAAAAAAGCAGAACTCAATTTTGTAGATAAACTAAGATTACAACTATGCAAAAACCATGTGTGTATGCCTGTAAATAAAGTTTAGAAGGGAAATGGAAAATTGATATAGTTGTATAAGGATTTCAGGCTTATAAATAACTTTTTCTTAATTTGTGCTTTTGAAGTTGATTTAATAGTAAGTTAAAATTAAACTAGTGATGATATTTTAAATTGAGAATTCAATGTTTTAAAGTTTGTGTGTATTATCACTTAAAAAAAAATTTTTTTTTGTTCGCGAGGCATGGGGTATTCCCGGCCCCTGAGGGGACCAGGGATAGAACCCTTGTCCCCTGCAGTGGAAGCACAGAGTCTTAACTACTGGACTGTCAGAGAAGTCCCTAAAATTAAAAAAAATAAAATAAATTTAGAGATAGCTTAAGGGGAGTGGGAACTAACCTTAACACAAAAACCTGATGGTAATTTGTGAGTACTTTCTTCCAGTCTCCCATTATATATCTCAGTTTACAAAGCTGGAACTTAATTTTTTGTGACCCGCCTTTTTAAAAAAATGTATTTTTAAATTAATTTTAAAATTTGAAGTATAGTTGATTTACAATGATTCAGGTGTACAGCAAAGTGATTCAGTTCATATATATATATACATATATATATGTATATATACATATTCTTTTTCAGACTCTTTTCCATTGTAGGTTATTACAAGATACTGAATATAGTTCCCTGTGCTATACAATAGGTCCTTGTTTATCCATTTTATATATAGTAGTGTGTATCAGTTAATCTCAAATTCCCAATTTATCCCTCCCCAACCTTTCCCCTGGTAACCATTGACCTGCCTTTTTACTTAATGTTATCTCATCAGTAAAGTCTTGTTTTAAGTCATTCCATAAGACCCACTGCTGCATGATAGAATCTAAGCAGATAGATATACATCACAATAAACTTCCATAGCTAGAAAGAAAAAATATAAAAAACATAATTATAGCTGTAAGCTAAATCCGTACTTCTCAGTATCTGCAAAACCGTGAACTGAGAACTTTCTTGGGGGAGGGTGTTGAATAATATGCAGAAAGTATCGATCACAAATACATTGACTTTTTGTTTTTCCCTTCCTTGGCTTGCAGTCCAAAAATTAGCAAGTGATTAAGATGTGACTCTGAAATCCCAAGAATACAAGTCACTTACTTTCAGAGATTTTTATTTTGTTGTTCTAACCTTTGTGAAATCATGATAGGAATGTTTGCCGTACTCTTACTAGAGTACAAAGCAATGGCTAGCAAACTCTAGTGTGCACTGTAATCATTTGGGGAATTTGCTAAAAATGCAGAGACCCTATCTCCAGAGATCCAAACTCTGGGTCTGGGGTGAGGTCCTGGAATCTGCACTTCAAACAAACTCGCGAGGTGTTTCAGTTTGTAGGTGGTTCAAGGAACACAGGCTGATAAGTATTCTTCTAAATTAAGGCTGCTTGTCATAAGTATTTTATTTATTTATTTAAAATTTATTTATTTATTTATTTTGGGCTGCATTGGGTCTTCCTTGCTGTGGGCGGGCTTCCTCTAGTTGCAGCCAGCGGGGGCTATTCTTCGTTGCAGTGTGTGGGCTTCTCATTGCGGTGGCTTCTCCTGTTGCGGAGCACGGGCTCTAGGCATGCGGGCTCAGTAGCTGTGGCTTGTGGGCTCTAGAGCGCAGGCTCAGTAGTTGTGGTGCACGGACTTAGTTGCTCTGAGGCTTGAACTGGTGTCCCCTGCATTGGCAGGCAAATTCTTAACCACTGCATCACCAGAGTAGTCCCTGTCACAAGTATTTTTAAAAGTTACTCTGCCATCGATATTTTGTCCTGTGGCAACTTGTGTAAAACTAGGTAGATATTTTCCTAGAGAAAATAGCTCAGTGCCAAAATTAGAGAGAGAATTGTTTCCTCGGATATTGGAAGCTCTCTTCAGATTGATTTATAACTCTGTGTGTGTGTGTGTGTGATTCATCCTTCTCCAACACAGAGGAGACAACGGTGAGTGAGGGGGTGGAGTGTGAATGTGCATATTTATGCACATGATTAAGAGATGAGAGTGAGGAAATCAGGCATCTCATTTGTTTTCTGGGTTATATCCTAAAGAAATACAAGCTGGTAGTTAAACGTAAAGATGTCCTTCCAACCAAGAGGGCATTTGGCCCGTACGCTTCTTGCCTGTCTTTGCCTTGAGTAAAAGAGAAACAAAGATATTCCAGCAGTTTGGGCTCTGGCCAACTGTGAACCCGTCACAATCTGGCTCAGGATGGATTTTTAGTGCCAAATTCAGTGTGGTTCTCTGCATTAAAAAAATAAACTTTTAAGATTAAAAAAAAAATCAATAGAATTTCATTGTAGGGACATGTCACCTCCCCCTTCTCCTTCTCTCTTCAAAGTAGGAGTCCAGCTCATTTTCTAATCTCTCCAAGTCAAAGTTTCTGGGCTAAAGAGATGTTTATTTCTGAGACTTTTTGAAGTTCCTGCAGAACAGTGTTTTCAGGCAAGCCTAAGAGTGTGCTCAAACGTGAGTTTCTGGAAAGCTCCTAACTCCATCAGTTAACATGTGGTGAGCTGTGTGTCCTGGACACTGACTGGCATCCACCACCCGGCAGGCAAAATACTCAACAGTGTATCCCTTAATCTAGGTCTGAATCTCAGTAAATATTTTCAGGCTGCATGGAGTCAATATACCTGTCTGTGGACCTCTGTTCTAAAGAAGTTATTCATACACATTTGTGTCGTGTTTGGAGGTGGGGATAATGAGAGCTTGAGCCCGCCTCGGAGCCCAAAACTTGACATGAAAGAAGTGTGAGTCAGGGCCCTGCCTGTTTTACTTCCTGACTGGATATGAGGCAGCAAGGTGAAATTAGGTGGAATTTCACCACTGTCACTGGGGGTTGGAGGTTAGTAGACTAAACTTCACCAACCATGGGTCTGAGAGAAACTGATAATTTCTTTTTGGTTTTTTTTTTTTTGCGGTACACGGGCCTCTCACCGCCGCAGCCTCTCCCGTCGCGGAGCACAGGCTCCGGACGCGCAGGCCCAGCAGCCATGGCTCACGGGCCTAGCCGCTCCGCAGCATGCGGAATCCTCCCGGACCGGGGCACGAACCCGTGTCCACTGCATCGGCAGGCAGACTCCCAACCACTGCGTCACCAGGGAAGCCCGATAATTTCATTTTTAATAAACTGACTCAGCCATATTGAGAGGTTTTGCTCATTGACTCTCATAGAATCTCAGAACCATCTCTCTTCTCGCCCCACTCACAATTGCTTCATTGGTGGCTTATTTCTATCTACAATTCCATCTTCTCTCTTCACAGACACCTCTTTGGATATGAATGAGGAGTTTCCTCTTTCTGCAGGAGTTTTCCCCCAATCAGAGGTGTGGGAGCTGAAATCAGTTCCTCCAAAGGCAGGTAGAAGCTAAAAAGCCAGAACTGAGCATGACTCTGAGATAGCATGGGCAGCTTTATTTAGCTGCAGGGCAGTGTGTCTTGCGAATACAGAGCCAAAGGATCCCTTGGAAGTTTCATCAGAAAGGAAGCGAGGTTGTCAGCGATCAGTCTGAGGGACTCACACTTTTCTATCCAACTGGGACTCATATAAAATAAGTCAATCTAGGGAAACAAATGTCTCCCTGTTTTCTTGGCTGTAGCCTAAAGAAACATAGCTGGTGGATAAAAGCTAGGGATAATCTTTCCAACCAAGAGGGCATTTTGTCTAACCAACCCAATTTTATGTGGTAAAGGTAAAACAAAATAACAGCTATATTAATCCCTAAGTCTGAGAATAAGAGTGATTTGTTTTGCACAGGAACAGCTACAGTCCCTCCCTCACAGCCAACAGACTGACCAGAGTGGGTGCCGGAGGGGCAGGGGTGCTTTATTTAGCCTGCAGTGGTAGAAAATGAAGGTCTATCAACCTCAGTTTCCAAGGGGAAAGAAAACAAATTGGAAAACTGGGAGCCTGATTTGATTGCGACAGAAAAAGGGAAACTTCTGCCCAGTCACCTCCAAAAGACTTTTCGTCTTTTTTTTTCACTCTTTCCATGAAAGCATGAAATTACAGGAGCCATTTTTAAGAAACAGTTTTATTGAGATATAATACACATACCATACAGTTCACCCACTTAAAGTGTTTTTTAATATATTCACAGATATGTGCAACTGTCACCAGTCAATTTTAGAACACTTTCATGACTCCAAAAAGGAACCCAGTACCCTTTAACTATTGCACCCCATCTCTCCATCTCCCCTCATCCCCCAGCCCTAAGTAGCCCTAATCTACTTTCTGTCTCTATAGATTTCCCTATGCTGGACATTTCATATGAATAGAGTCATATAATATGTGGTCTTTTGTGACTGGCATCTTTCACTTATTGTATTGTTTTCAAGACTCATCCTTATTGTAGCATGTGGAACTATGTTTGTTAACTAACAGGTATTTAATAGCAAAAACACCCTGCTTGATATAAAGGTGAGAAAACACCTATCTGACCAACATTCTAATTACAAGAGTAAAGTATGGTTACTTTCAGGTCTTTTAATTAAAATTTAAGAAAAAGGAAATTTCTTGATATATTAATTTTTTTAGATTAGGGTTGTCTTTGGTTTGTAAGAAAGTCCTGGAAATTTGTTTTCTTAAGTAGATGCAAGAGGCATCCTTTCAAATAAGTTAGTTTGCAGATCTTAGAATTTCCTTTCTAAAAGGAATGCTAGAGTTAGCTAATGGCTAAGGAATGAGGAACCAACACCTCATTTTAATATGAGAAAACTGATGACCCAAATAGGTTGTTTATTTTACCTTGTTAATGACACAGCCAGAAACAAACACAGTTCTTTGACCAGGGAGAAGCACTGTCACCTGTATACTGGCTAATAAAGCTTCCCTTTTCCAAATCCTTGGTTGGATTAAGGAAACTAAAATGATGGAAGGGGGATTTCCCTGGTGGCACAGCGGTTAAGAATCCACCTGCCAATGCAGGGAACATGGGTTCGGGCCCTGGTCCGGGAAGATCCCACATGCCGCAGAGCAGTTAAGCCCATGTGCCACAACTACTGAGCCTGCGCTCTAGAGTCCACGAGCCACAACTGCTGAAGCCCACGCGCCTAGAGCCCGTGCTTCGCAACAAGAGAAGCCACCACAATGAGAAGCTCGTGCACTGCAGCAAAGAGTAACTCCTGCTCTCTGCAACTAGAGAAAGCCCGCACGCAGCAACAAAGACCCAACACAGCGCCCCCCCTCAAAAAAAAAGATGGAAGGAAGGAATTTATTGAGCACTTATTTTATATCAAATCCCACACTGTGATTTACTTATTTTATTTAGTCTTCATAAGAACCCTAAAAGATCGATACTATTAACTTATCGTCAACATCATCATCATCAATTACTAGTTTTTTGGCATCTATTATGCATCATGTAATGCTTTAGATACTTCATAGGCATTTTCTCTCATTCTCACATCAGTCCTGATGGCAGGGCTGGGATTACAGTGAGGCAAGTGAGGCACTCACTAGGTGCAAAATTTAAGGGTGGAAGGGACACCAAAATAGTCATCAAGATCAGTCATATTTATGACTTTTTAATGCAATAAAAATATTTTATTGGGCCTCCCTGGTGGCGCAGTGGTTGAGAGTCCGCCTGCCGATGCAGGGGATGCGGGTTCGTGCCCCGGTCTGGGAGGATCCCGTGTGCCGCGGAGCGGCTGGGCCCGTGAGCCATGGCTGCTGGGCCTGTGCATCCGGAGCCTGTGCTCCGCAGCGGGAGAGGCCACAGCAGTGAGAGGCCCGCGTACCACAAAAAAAAAAAAAAAAAAAAAAAAAAAAAAAAAAAAAAAAATTTATTTTTGTGATATTTTAATGCAACATTTAAGTGATATTTTAATATATAAATAATATTTACTACCATTTAATGTTTAATGCAAACAATAATCTGCATATCATTAATAATGCATATTATAATGCATAGATGATATTTTAATGCAATATTTTTAAAAGATCAAAAATCATTGCAAATATATGATGAACAAAATGTCAAAAATTTTAATAAGATATACTATTGATTGTTTTACATGTCTGTGTTATTGTACAACAGGAGAAATCATCTCCACTTGGCTGGAATTCCTGGGTCCATGACAACTCACTTCGTTGCTAGGCAGTTTATAAGGGTTGACAATGGTGTATGAACAGATTAAATAATGAAGGTCTATTTTTCACTTGTTTCAAAATATGGGAGGATATTTTGATAAATATATATTTATATAAATATGTATATTTATATGGTGTGGTTTTTCTTTTGCCTTGGGCTCAATATGGCTCTGCAAAGCACTGCCTGACAGATTGGCACTATTATGATCATTTTACACATGCAAAACTGAGACCTAGAGAGGTTGGGTAATTAATTACCAGAGGTCACATAGCTAGTAGGCAATGGAATTGAACCACAAACCTAGGTCTGTCTCCAAAACCCAAGCTCTTTCCAAAATTGTGTTGTGTTTTTGTTTAAGACATTAGACCAGGGTTGGCAAACTTCTTCTGTAGAGAGCCGGATAGTAAATATTTTCAGGTTTGTGGACCAGTGGTCACTGTTAAACTACTCATCTTTGCCTTATAGCAGGAAAACAGCTATAGGCAGTACGCTAATGAGCATGGCTGGATTTGGCCTGTGGGCAGTCATGCATTGGATTATAAGAAAATATCTCAGGCACAAATATGTTATATCTGAAGATGCTATAGCCAGATTTCCCTGACATCCTACTTGAATATGTTTCTTTTAATTTAACAGAGGGAAGACAGTAAATGATAATCAGGCCTGCCCTACATAGGGGTCTGAATTCATCACTGGATGGCAGACATCACCCATCCAATTGTAATTTTCCAGTTGTCAACAGGAAACAGCATTTCAGAGGGACTGAATTTCAAAGTAGTCTGAAGAAGAAAGGCAGAGTTTCTCCTGTTTCAAATAAACTCTAGTAGAAGAGGTTAAGGTTTAGAAACCAGTTTAACACGTTCTGTGATTCTTGATTGGGCTGTTAAAACTACCTCTAAGCAAACTTGACTTTGTAACAAAACAACAAAATAACCAACAAGAGGTTTGTTTTCTGAAGGCATACATAGTAGTTAATCATTTTAGTAATACCAACATAAAGTAAAATGTAAAGAACTATATTTATGAGGGTGAAGCAATTTAACAAATTTGCTATTCACATATATCTAGTCCTTGCATGTTCTCCAAATTGCCTGAGAATTTCAGGCCCAAAGACAAGACAAGTTCCTGAGCTTGGTGCTGGGGACGCAATACTAGACTAAAAACAATACAGTGCCTGCCCTCAGAGGAGCTTAAACTAATTTGTAACATGGTCCAAGATAAGATAAGTGTAATGTTTTCTTTTTAAAATGTTATTAATTCTGAGAGGAAAAGGGTTAATAACCTGAGGCAATTTTAAACAAAGAACATTGGAAGTGGAGTGCATGACCCATTGTTGTTTGCATATGATTTTCCAGGCCTGTCACCTACAGATATATTTTTACATAGTTTCAGACATAATGCATGTGCCATTTCATACTTCATTTATTTTATAAACATTACATCATACACTCCTTATAGTATTTATAAGGCTCATTCTGAATGGCTGAATAATGTGTTAACAGGTTGATATTCATTTATTCAGGAAACATTTATTGAAGCCAACTCCAAGCCAGGTCCTGTTCTTGGCACTGGGAACATAAGAATGGATAAATGGACAAATAGATCAGTCATCTTGGAGCTTCTGTGCTAGTGGGGGAAGTTATTTCAGAAAAGGAAAGAATGCTTCAAGTTTGTGGTAGGAAAAAGACAAGTAACATTTAAGGGGAAAAGTTCTCTGGAGTGGAATTCAACACAAGAAGGAAGTAGGAAAGCATATTATTTAAAGCCAGAGCATCATTTAGGCCAAGGAATTCATTTACAGATATGAATAAACTTAGGAACTATATTACCCACTAGCCACTTTTTTTTAATTAAAAAAAAAGAGTCAACTTTAATTATAACTAACCAAACTGCATCCAGGAATATCTCCAAACAATCGAACAAAAGAAAAACGATAAAATTGTCCTATTGAAGAAAGCAAGAGTTTCTACCAGCCCCAGAGCTGGGTTAAGCCAAGAGCAGCTCATTCTGAGGCTGGTTCTGTCCCCCACTCAAGTTTCTCATCCCATGAGCAGAGTTGGGGATGGGTGAAGGACCATCCACTAGCCTGTCTTGAAAAGACAACAAGAGCCAGTCACCCAGGGGTGAATGGAGAAGGCTAGGAAAAGGACTCACTGTGAGCAATAATCTCGTATATTATAGAACTAAAACTACATAGCCAGGGAAATATGGTCCCAGAAGATAATTTTTATATACACTTCATCTTTATTCACAGTAGTTCATGTTCTGTAAAGGCGCTACAAGCACTGAAGTAGCAGTTACTGAACCATTGCTCTTAGAGGGAATATAGGGTTAGGTTCCTGTGAGCCTCTGCTTATGACATTTTAGTTGACCGATCAATACATAATCTTATTTTATGTGTGTTTCTGTTTAAAGATACCTTATTTAATATATATTGTTGGGCTTCCCTGGTGGCGCAGTGGTTGAGAGTCTGCCTGCCAATGCAGGGGCCACGGGTTCGTGCCCCAGTCTGGGAGGATCCCACATGCCGCAGAGCGGCTGGGCCCATGAGCCATGGCCGCTGAGCCTGCGCGTCCGGAGCCTGTGCTCCGCAACGAGAGAGGCCACAACGGTGAGAGGCCCGTGTACCGCAAAAAAAAAAAACACAAAACTATATATATATATATATAGTTTTTGGTTTTTTAATATTTATTTATTTATTTATTCATTTATCTACTTTATTTATTTTGGCTGTTCCGGGTCTTAGTTGCGGCTCACGGGATCTTTGCTGCAGCATGTGGGCCCTTAGTTGTGGCATGCGAACTCTTAGTTGCGGCATGCATGCGGGATCTCGTTCCCTGACCAGGGATCAAACCAGGGCCCCCTGCACTGGGAGTGTGGAGTCCTACCCACTGGACCACCAGGAAAGTCCCAATGTATAGTGTTGATTTGCTAACATTGAACTCATGGCCAGCACTATAACTCATACCTGAACAAAGCTTATCTCACACTCACATTTTCTCTGTAAGTTACATCACAGCCTTCATGAGTTTAGAAATGCCAGCCAGCACTTGAGGACTATGTCTGGGGGATTTTAAACAGTGAAATCACCAAGAAAAAGCACAAGAAGCAAAAAACATGGCAGTAAGAGGCCAGGTAGAGGACATTTGCTATGAGAGCTGACACAAGAAGGCAGAGTGTTGCCGTGTTTGACCTCAGCTGAGAGTGAGGTGTGGGGCAACTCAGATTTTTTGCCACTCAGCACCTAGCCGTGAATAACTGCAAAAGCCCCTCAAGTATTGATTTTGGGGGTTACAAATACATTTGGGCTTTATTTTAGTTCTTAGGTAGAGTGTTTATTGCTGTGCTTTATCACAGATACTCTGCATTCTTCTTTTAACGTATTAAATATTATGTAATCTTTTTATTTATTAAAAGTAAGAAACGTTTGGCCCTCAAGGGCTCCCAGTCTGCTGCTGAGGTCTGAGTGGCAATCACACTCCTCTTCCGTCTGGGTTTCAACCAATTGAGAAATTGACCCAGGGCTAAAAGTATCAGCTTTATTGTTGGCATAGTTGGATTTGAGAAAAGTGGAGGTCAAATCGTTTTCTCCTCCTAATGCAAACCAGAGGTCCCCTGCTGACCTCTCCCCAAGTGGCAGGGTGTACCTGCCACCAGGGAGGAAGAGGAGGGAGAGAAACCACTGAAGGGAAAAGGAGAGAGGGGGCAGCCCTCCTTCCTGGGGAGTGGAGTGGATATCCCTTGGATGAGGCACACCCAAACTACCGGGATGCCGAGCAGGGGTGACAACTTCTTGTTTTGGGGTGTTACAAATAAATTTTAACGAGTAGGTGAATTCACAAGTATGAAATTCACGAACAAAGAGGATTGACTGTATTTTGACAGCGTTTGTGTGAGTGTGTGTGTATGTGTGTGTTCTGAAGAAGAGGTCAAGGAGGATATACAATACAGGAGGCAATACAAGTGCAGTGACTTTCTTATCTTCCTTGGTAGGGAATGAGGAGCTAGAATAGATACAGTAAATAGAATAGAAGCTCTCTGTGATTGATACACTAGGAAATAGAGGCTTAAATTTTATTTTTAAACTAAAAAAGGAATCACCAGATGAACTAAAAGTAATTTTATAACTAATAAAAATCAGGAGGTAGAGGGGAGAAGTATTGAGTGTGCTAATGCCCTCATCATTTATAACAGAGGGTCATTAGATGCTGTCTCGAGTTACTAAAGCAACGACTAGAGCAGAATAAGGAAAGACAACTGTTCTGACAAAGGTCAGCAGCAGGACACATGGCAGAAGTTAAAAATATGCCCTACAACAGTCTGAAATACAGTTTCCAGGTGCCCAAAACTCTTTGCCAGGAGTTCACGTTGGAGGTTAAATAAATCTGAATAAATATTGCTAAGTCTGGAGCAGTTCTGCATGTAGTCTATTTCTGACCTACAGGCTACACATTGACATCCCATGAAATAGAGATTTAAGTGTTTCATATAAAGTTATAAAGGTCAATGCCAGGAAAAATTAAAGCAGGCTATAAACATCCCAGTATGAGAAAGAAAAGATAAACGGAATAAAACAAAGAGAGACAGGGCAATCCGCAGAGCAAAAGCAATGGCCTTTTCCAGAGCACAATGCTGTTATAAAAATAACTAAGACATTTAGAAATACTTGAAGTCACAGTGGTTCTATCAAATGAAAAATAAAAATCCATTTGTTCTGCCCTTCTTGCCTTTCTGTAACTCAATTTTAAGGGCTTCTAGTAAAGACTCAGCAAGCCAAAAAGATTGGTTGAACCATTCCATAGTCATTAAAGTTGGCAGTTTCTGCTGAAAAATAGCTCTGGCCCCAAACTTCAGGATGCATCTCTGAGCCTTCCAAGTACTCAGACACATGGTTTATGACACATTGACATAATATTGCTCAATTGGTTCAAAATGAACAAACCCTAGTAATTAAGCAGTCCCCTTCTTTGGAAAGGGATCTCTATCTTTTCCAGTATGACCTCATTCATAATTAATCTCCACCGCATAAATTTCTTGGGCAGGTAGGTAGCAAGTGAAAGATGACATAATTTCCCCAGGCCACCTGGTGAGTCAGTCACACAACCAGGAACAAAACCCAGTTTTACTGATGGCTAAGACCTAGAGGCTCAGCCCTACCGTGCGACTCTTCCTGTCCAATAAAATGACTAATTGAACAGTCAATTATTTACTCTGGGACTTGCTCTACAAGCACCAGATAAGTTTCAGTCCGTGTTCACCTGGGGCAAGTGATCTACAGGAAGAGAAAAATGAAAGGGGCCAACAGATGGAGAAAATATTTACATAGCTGAATAAGTCCTGGGCATCTAATGCACAGCATGGTGACTATAGTTAACAATATTGTATTGTATATTTGAAATTTGCTAAGGCAGTAGATCTTAAATGTTCTCCTCTCACACACATAGACACACACACGCACACACACAAGTTAACTACGTGAGGTGAATGTGTTAACTAACCTTATTGTTGTAATCATTTCTTAATATATATATTAAATCATCACATTGTACCCCTTAAACTTACACAATTTATTTGTCAATTATATCTCAATAAAGCTGGGGAAAAAAAGACAGTATTTACATTGGGAGCATGCTTTACTGCACGGTCTACTGGATAGTACAGAGTAAAAGGAGGAATGTATGACTTTGGGCCTCAATTTTTAGCCACATCTTTTCTAGGGTGAGGCATTTCAAAGCCTCCTTAATTTCTAACCTTCTATTTGAGCTTCTTTTGCTCATTCTATTTTGGAAGTTCACTCACTCCTAAGTACCAGAGCCTTTGCAAGAAGTTTCAAGTAAAAGTATCCATGAATGGACCCAGGTTGTGAAGGAAAGGTAGGGCCCCCAGGATGAAGGCCACTCTGAGGCTCAGAATAAGGGAGGAGCAATTCCTGGGTGTGCAAGTGCAGATTCACTGAGAATAGGGGCCCAGGGCAAATGGTTCCTAAATTCTTATTGGAAGAAGTCAGAACAGATGTTTCCCAAGGCACTCTTGTCTTTTTTTGGGCCAGTTGCAAGTCAACTGTCTTCCCAGTCTGTTCCCTCTCCTGAAGAATGGTCATGGTTAGGGCCTTGCCCCCTCTCCTGAAAATCCTAAAAGGCCACTTCCAGCTTGGAGCTAGGGATTGTCTGCTGCTCCAGTTCACTTCGTACTTGGCTGTTCTCTCTCAATCAAGCAGGATGTGTGTGGGGGGGGTCACAATAATAGTAATAATAATAAATAATAATAATTATTATAATTTAAAAAATAGTCCTCTCAGTCATCATATTATTGTGTCTGGATACCAATGTCGATCAGAGGTTTACTTTTTTTTTTTTCATTTATTTTTAGCTGCGTTGGGTCTTCGTTGCTGCACGCAGACTTTCTCTAGTTGTGGTGAGCGGAAGCTATTCTTTGTTGCGGTGGGCAGGCTTCTCACTGTGGTGGCTTCTCTTGTTGTGGAGCACGGGCTCTAGGCGTGCGGGCTTCCGTGGCTGCAGCGCGGGCTCTAGAGCGCAGGTTCAGTAGTTGTGGCTCGCGGGCTTAGCTGCCCTGCGGCATGTGGGATCTTCCTGGGCCAGGGCTCGAACCCGTGTCCCTTGCATTGGCAGGCAGATTCTTAACCACTGCACCACCAAGGAAGCCTTAGTCTCCTTTAATGTAGAATATTTCCACTCTTTCTTAGTCATTTATGACATTGACTTTTTTTTTTAAGAATACAGGTTCTTTTTTAAAAAAATAGAATATTCCTCATTTTATGTTTGTCTGATTTTTCCTCATGGTTAGATTCCAGCTATGCATTCCCTACTAGAACACTTCACAGGTGAAGCTGTGTCCTTCCCAGTGCATTACAGCTATAGGCAGATGATATCCATCTGCTCCTCATTGGTGATGTCAAGTTTGATAACCTTGTCAAGGTATTGTTCACTTTCTCGATCTTACAGTTACTATTTCTTCCCTAATCTCTAATGAGCAATCTGTGGGAGACACTTTATTTTTTTTTTTAATATTTATTTATTTATTTATTTTGGTCGTGCTGGGTCTTAGTTGCAGCACGTGGGATCTTTAGTTGTGGTGTGCGGACTTCCTAATTGCGGTATGCGTGTGGGATCTGGTTCCCCGACAAGGGATCGAACCTGGGTCCCCTGCATTGGGAGCACAGAGTCTTACCCACTGGACCACCAGGGAAGTCCCTGTGGGAGACACTTTAAAACCGTACAAATATCATGCTCCTCCTCAAGATCCACATCCCCACCCCAACCTCAGTTTAGCATCCATTGATGATTCTTGCCTAACCAATCTTTGTTATGATGGCTGCAAAATGATGAATTTCAACTCCAGCATGCATTCCACATTTATCAGTTTGCATTCAGCATTATATTGTAAGAGTCCTCCTCTCTTCTCCATTTAGGTATTGTTTCTTTGTTTATTTATGTATTTAGTTGTTATGGAATCATGGATTCCTGGCTTTCAAAGGCCTCTCATTCATTACTCTCCTTAATTATTTTGTCCTCAAGCTATCCCAGATCTGGCCAGCAGAAGCCCCTTCAAGCTGGTTCCTGTGTCCCTATAACATGTTTTTAAACACTCTCTTTCTGCCATAAAACATTCTCTTACTTTCAGCTCATCTTAAGCTGTTCCCATTACATCCCCAGCCTTTCCATTCTTAGAGCCTGGTCAGCAGGACATATGCTTAAAGGTGGCGCTTGAGCCAAGAAGGAGAGAGAGAGCCCAAGAAAGGTCACCATGGTTAACAGTTTCAGATGCTTCTGAAAGGTGCAGGGCAAGGCACATCATGTTCTCTACCACCGTCCCAGGTGGGTGCTATAGACAAGGAAAGAGATGCTTGGACCCCACAGATTCTGTTATTGAGTCCTCTACCATGTGCTGGGCACTGTGAGGGATACAGAAGATTACAAGACACCATTTCAGGGAGACTGGTCTAGTGGGATAGACACATACGTACAGAAATACCCATAATACATCCCTGAAAATGTCTTCATTGTGCTGTCAGTGTGGCACATAGAGGGGTTTGGGGAGTTCTGGGTTGAAGGACAGACAGTAATTATGGCTGGGAGAGTCAGAGAAGGCTTTGTTGAGGTGGCTTTTGGGTTAGACCTTGAAAGAGGGTAGGATTTGGAAAAATGGTTTTATTAGTGAAAAAGAAGTTACTACTTATGAACTCCGAATCAGGTCTGACTTTACAACTTCATTCAACTAGATCCAGCCTCTTGCTAGGTGCCGTGAGGCACATAGAAAGAACTCCAAAGAGTGTAGGACAGCACTTTTGCTTGATGCCCAACTAAGGAAAGAACTGTCACAATGCCATCTAATTTTTATTTTCAGACACAGATGAAACATGTCCTTCATTTACCAAACTGAGCTTTCGCAGTGCAGTGGTTGGAACGGGACTAAATGTGAAGTTGATGCTCTACACAAGGAGAAACCCGACCTGCGCACAAGCCATCAACTCCACAGTTTTGGGGAACTTGAACGTGAACAAGAAAACCATCTTCACTGTCCATGGATTCAGGCCGACAGGCTCTCCTCCAGTTTGGACGGAGGACTTAGTAGAGGGTTTGCTCTCTGTAGATGACGTGAACGTGGTTGTTGTTGATTGGAATCAAGGAGCTACAACTGTAATATACAACCATGCCTCTAGAAAGACCAGAAAAGTGGCAATAGTCTTGAAGGAATTTATCGACCAAATGCTGGTAAGGGAAAATTCTCTTAGATGATTCAGGGCCAAATTGAAACTGGCTCAATATCTGGATATTTAAAGCCAAGAGATAACTACAGTGACCAGAAGGACTATTTTTGCAATGTTTTGCAAATCTGAATAAGCCCCAGGGAAGGTGAAGGGAAGGGCCCGAGGCAACGCCCATGCGTATGGTTGTGCTGGTTGTGCACTGCACAGGGCACCCATCTAAGAGAGCACCATTGTCATTGTAGACATTGTAGATTTATATGTCTATCATGATAATTTTCTAGTGAATGACAGCAAAGTGTCCTGAGGAAGGGGCAGCTTTTTCTAACTCACATAAAGGTGTCTAATGGGTATGAGAGGTTCTGTCTAGGGGTTTCCTGGCTTCAATGCCTAGAGTTTCCTCAACTTCTATAGCTCTTCCTTTTCTTAGAAATGCCAAAAGTTTAATGACCAGATTATCCAAAACCAAAACTGATACACATGGTCTGATGAATGATTTGTGTGTATGATTTATGTTTTCAGAAGACTTACAAAGATGAAATAAATCTTAAATTAAATTAAATTAAATCTATCTCATGAACTGTCCTTTTTATGAAAAAAAATGTGACTTGACATCAGGACTACTTCAGAGAGTCACACCTGGTGGCCACTGTGACCAGGGGTGACATAAATTTTACATGAGCTTCCTACTTAAGCCACAGACTTCGGGAAAGTGAATATTCAAATGACTCATGACTGGCTGGCCCAGGACTATGGTCAGTGTGCCCTGCCCCTTTCTTTCCTTCCTTCCCTCTCCATGGTGACTTCATTAACTGAGCCAGCATGGACATAAAGGAGTTCATCAAAATGTTTGGTTGCCCTTCTCAGTTGGGAAGGTTTTAAGGATGTCTCAGCTTGGTTTCTAGCAGAAGCATGAATGGAGACACCACGGCATAAAGGTGAAGGCATAAGTGTGGAGTTGGACAGACCGGTTTGAATTCTGCCCTGCGCCCTCCCTGCCTGACCTTGGGCAGATGACTTCAACCCTGGGCTTAGTCTCCTCATCAGTATAATCAAAGGAATAGCATTTAGTTTGTCAGGGTGTTGTGACATTTCAATAAGATAATAGATATAAGGTGCCTAGAAATGTTTCTCCAAAGTCAACAGTTAGGAAATTTCTCCAGATGTTATCAACTCCTTGGCCCCTCACAATTCATAACGATGGACCTCTTGAAATTGCAGGCAGAAGGAGCTTCTCTGGATGACATTTACATGATTGGAGTAAGTCTAGGAGCCCACGTAGCTGGGTTTGTTGGAAAGATGTACAATGGCCAGCTGGGAAGAATTACAGGTAAGGCTTCCTGTGCATGGGCACAGGGTAACAAGACTGCTCAGGGTGTTCCCTGGGGGAGCATGATGCAGGCAATCCTAGTCCTTGGGTTCAAAGCCAGCTCTTCCAATTACTTAACCTCTCTGAGCAAATGTCCTCTTGTGCAAAGGGAAGACCATAGTAGTAATTGACCTTAGCAATATTAAATTTATTATTTAATAAAATAGGTGCAAAGCACTTTGTAAATTGTATATGCCATAGAAAAGATTGGTGGTGACTTTATTTCTCTTATGGCTAGAAAAACAGCTACATCCCATGGGGATTTTGCCCCAAGCAGATGGCCTTCTTCCTTTCATTTAATCCAAGATAGTTTGAACTATATACTTAATATATCCCCAGGCATAGCTGGAGCCTCATGATAGGAAAATGAAATGGGAGTTACGTTGTCTGGAGCTTACTCTGTGAATATTGGCTTTCAGGCCAAAGCTGAATAAAAACCCTCAGAAACAACAGCAGGTGAAACTCCAAACAAAGATTCCCTTGCTGGGTTCATTTGCCTAGTGTTCTGTAACTTTCCATAGCTACAGATGAAGGTCTGAGGGAGGCTTTCTCTTTCAGAGACTCAAGGCTTCCATACCTTTCCCAGAATCGATCCTTACATTGAGATAGCCATTCCAAATCTAGGAAATCTGGAAGGTAGATGTGAACAGAGGGAGGGAGAGGAGAGGTAAATGATTCAAACCAACTACATTTGGGAGGTAACCTTTTAGAGCCACGGGTCTGAACGTGCTACTTAATTTGACATGTGGCCCTGGGCATGTCCCCACCACCACTCCCTGCCCTAAATCTCTCTGTCCCTCTCACATACACACACACACACCCACATTGGCCGGTGTCTCTTCTAACTCTGGTACTTGAGGTCACATTCTTTTTCCTGGCTATTTTTTTTTCTCACTTTCACCCCAAAGGCCAAGGTTGCCCTTATCTTATTTATTTGCTTTCCTAGGGAAGCAAAGCTCTTTTTCAATCTTTTAAAATTATTACTATAATGTTTTAGAAAGCAGTATGCCTTTACTTTTTAAGAATTCATTTTCCCTTATGGCTACAAAGGACAGATGGCTCAAGTGTGCTTGTTTTCCTTGTCTATTGGGAGCTTCTCCTCTGGGAGCTGGGACTTTTCCCAGTGGTGTGTTTAGAAGCTGATCAGCTCTCAAAAAAAAAAAAAAAAGAAAAAAAAGATTTATAGCATTTGCTGATTTCCATGATGTAAATACTCCCACTGTGGCTGATTTCAAGCTACTGACCTGACATCACTGACCACACAGTTTGGGAAGAGATAAGCAAACTCTGCTCTCCAGTGCTGGTGCTGGGGGGCTCTAGCCCACCACTGCCTTATTCTATCTACCCCCTAACTTTGCTCCTCAGCCGCCCAGTGAACCTGTTCCCACAACTACTTTGGATGGGAAGGCAGTGTAACCTGGCCTCTGACCATGGAAATTCCCTGAGCCAACCTCCCTTCCACCCTGGGCCCACGTGGCCCTGCTCTGTGACCTGGACTCAGCCAACGGTCTGCAGCTCAATTTTCTGTCTCCTCTGACGGACCCATGTTCTCCCAACTCCTCATCCTCTCTGAGCCGCAAAGTCAATCTCACCTGTTACTGAGAGCTGTTTCAGGGGAAAAGCATTTCCCTTCTCCACTCACCTTCCACTGCCCTGCCAGAGTGGGATCACTGGATTGAGGGGCGGGAATTTGGCCTGTTACCCAAGGCCATAATTCACTCCCAACTCCCAAGAATTCACTGATTCTGCTTGTTAATTATCTAGACCAGAATGGCTGCTTCATCTCTTCCATTTCCCTTGTTTTCTTCTGCTCTTGCTTCTCCTTTTGCTCTCCAGGCACATCTCCTGGTATTACTTTTCATTAATTTCTTCAACAGAAGATGGCAGAAATGAATGGGTTTAAAAACATTTCAAGTACCTACATCACTTGATAATACATTAAATTTGATTCTTGCAGAAATCACCTTGGGGTGCTGGATACAATGCTGACTTGCTGAATTGGAATCTCTGGGCTTGGTGTCCAGGAGTCTGTACTTCCTTTATTTATTTATTTTTTTTGGCCACGTTGCGAGGCATGTGGGATCTTAGTTCCCCAACCAGGGATGAAACCCATGCCCCCTGCAGTGGAAGCGTGGAGTCCTAACCACTGGACCACCAGGGAATTCCCGGCGGTCTGTACTTTTAACCAGAAGATGCAGGTGGTCTGAACACCATACTTTAAGAAATGACCACAAAGCTGTGTTGTCCAATATAGGAGCCACAAGCCACAGGTGCCACTGAGCACCTGAAATGTTGTTAATGCAAATCGAGATGTGTTGTAAATGCAAAACACGCACTGGAATTTGAAGACTACGTACAAAAGAAGGGTATTAAAAAATTTCAAATTTTTTATATTGACTACATGTTGAAATAATTTTCTGCTACACTGGGTTAAATAAAATGTATTATTAAAGTCAACTTTCCTTGTTTTTTTTATTTTTTTAAAGTGGTTGCTAGAAAATTTTAAATTATATATGTGGCTCACATTATGTTTCTATTGGACAGCACTGCCTTGGAGAGTTAGTTCATGGTGACCTTGGGGATGGGAGTAAGAGGCCCCTGAAAACGCATGCAAAATGTGTGACATCTGTCCTGGGGAGAGGTCCAGAGCTTTTAGCAAATTCTCAAACTGGTTAATCTTGTAATCAAAGCCAGGGATCACTAGCTAGACACTTTTCTGGCGATCACAGAGCAACAAGAAAGAGCTCCATTTTGTCATTTTTGTTTCTATTCTATAATAATTTCAATATTCTGGATTCAGATCCCAGAGTGCTTTGGTAAGTCTTCTGAAGTAGCAATTAATTCTACCTCTATTTTGCAGATAAGGAAACTGAGGTTCGGAGAAGTAAAGTAACCTGCTTAAGATCACACAGCTGGTTAATGCTAGGTTTGGGGTTCCATGTCACATCCATCTGACTCCAGTGGTCTCTGCTCACACAGAATATGCAGCTTTTTTTAGGGCAGTTTGTGATTTTTGGCTGACGGTGTAAGCTGATCATTTGCTATGACTTATCTCTAAGGAGATCATATGTCCACGTTTACTGTGAGAGTCCTCATTTGTGTCTTCTGTCCTGGCATAATTATTATTATTATTATTTTTTTTTTCAAAGTGGCGAGAAAAATTTATTTTTGTTATGATGGATAGCTATTATTTTAAAGAAGATATTTTTTCAGCATAATAAAGCCACAGAATTTAAGTCTTTGGTAGGAAAACAAGAGCCATTACTTTTTACATTTACTATTTCAGTGAGAGCAGGTAATGGTAGGTAGGGCAAATAAAGTCATGGTAATTGGATGAGAAGTGTGCCAGCATAAACAGATGGCCACATCTGATCATTGCTTATTGCTGCTGGACCTCTGGAGGTCTTCTCTGGCATAATTATTAATAGCAGCCTTATCACTTTCAAAATTGCCCTGGTTTGGATTTTATATGGTAAGCCAATATATCTGCTGTGGATCTGGAGGTTGCTATAAACTGAGGCTCTCACTGTTCATTTTCTCAGACTGGAAATGGTGCTGTTTCATGTGAGGAGGGGGAGGCTTCCCCAGCAAGGTCTTTCCAAGGTTATGAGTTTCTAATTCTGTGCAGAGAATATCCTGTGGACTTGGGTACCTGGGTGTTGATCCACCTCCTCCTCACATCAGTTTCAGTTGGGAGCAGACAGAAGAGGAAGAAAAGCTGGGGGGTGGGGGGGTGGGGGGGGAACAGAGGGAGATAAAATAAGGGGTCAGATAAAGACATGCCTCAAGGAAGCAAGGGTGTTGGCCAGGGAGAAATGGAGAGATTGGGGTTAGAACCAGGACTGCTGAGGCAAAGATGCTGTCTCTTGGATTTTATACCATGGCGGGTGGGGGGCGGGATAGGGGATGTCATTTAAAATGACCTTCATAGATTAAAAACTTGGAGACATCCCTTGAAACCTTTTTCACTCCAGGTAAGTTTCTAGTTAGCAAGGTCTTTGGGATCCTCTGGTGTTTTGTTTTTAGTTTGTGGTTACATCATCATAGGAGCTGCTCTCTTGTTTTTGCAGATGTTTCATAATAATGGTGAGGAATGTCCAGCTAACATTGACCAAGAGCAAGAAATCAGTTCAGGCGTTTATGGGGTGGGTTAATTCTGCAGGAACTGGCACCCACTTAATTTCCCTCTTCCATACCTAGTCTAATACCTGGCCAGACCAGTGAGTCTCACACTTTCCCACTCAGTTTGCCAAACCCAGTTCAATGAAACCAAAAGCTCAACAGAGAGAGGTGGTTGCATTGTGAGGCTGTGGTTGCATTGTGAGGCTGTGGCCCTGGCTAAGACACTTGACCTCCCTGAACCTCAGTTCATTCATCTGTAAAATGGGAATGACAATAGCTACCTTTCCTCCTTTGTGATGCGGACCAGGTGAGCTGGTAAATGTGAATAAAAATGGAAACAATAAAGGAGTTTTTTTTAATAACAAGAAAGAAAAGTTGAGTGAAGTTTCTAGATTATTTAAAATGAGATAAAGATAAGTACAGTGTCTGCTTTTTATATGCACCCTTAGATGCTTTTTTCCTGAGGAACCAGTTTATCCCCCATCCCTGGTCCCCATATGTCTGTGCACTCCCTGCTGTGGAGCCCTGCACAAGGTATAGTACACCTCCAGATGGAGTCTGGATGAGTTCTCAGGGGGTGCTGTGAGGGTAACTACCTTTAGTGTGGGAAAAGGCTATACAGGGCTGTGGAAAGGAGCCTGACACAGCAGGATGGGAATGTGAGTGCTTGCCCACCCGAGGATGCCCCGCAGCCTGTGAGCCATCTTCGTGGGGAGGGATCCAAAGCCCGGCTGCAGGTGACTCATGGCATGGGGCTGCCAAGCCGACTCTGTTTTCCTTCCAGGTCTGGACCCTGCAGGCCCTTTATTCAATGGGAGACCTCCAGAGGACAGATTAGATCCCGGTGATGCACAGTTCGTTGACGTCATCCATTCTGACATTGATGGTAACATTCCTTGTGGGTCAGTGACCACCCACACTCTCACCCCCAGACTCCCAAAGAGTCTCCCCCTAGGGGGATTGTCATGCAGGGATGGATCAGGTTCCTCTAGATTCCCTCTTTTCCTACCGGGCAAGTTTCCAAATCCACAAGAATACTGAAGGGAAGCTGCTTTAATGCAGGCACCCAGGATCTCCTGATGGAGCAGAGGTGCCTTTCCCATTGTCTCCTGTTATTTTTAAAGTGATCATCTTGACCAGTCAAGGACAGGCTTATTTGCACACCATGTGGACAAATGTTTCCATAAGTACAACTGGGTTTGGATGCATGATTCCCTGCTTTTGTTGGTTCTTTGTCATTATTTCCTTAAGCTGAAAGATATGTTTAAGTGTTGTGTCTCTCCACACAGAGCATTTCTGAACCACCTATAGGTCTCTAGCTCTCTGTGGATCTTCCTGGCTATTTCTATCTTTCATGGTGCTGATTTCATTTCTGGGATTGGGTACATGGCTTGGGGGTTGGGCTGATGTTACAGATGGGTCTTTATATCCAGATGTCTGGGAGAAGAGCTGGAGTAGGAACTTGGGGGAGGGCTGAGGGGACAGACCATAGTGGACATTTAATAGTACATCTCCTTTGTGATACAACCACCTGAAACACCCTTGACTGCCTATTGTGGGCACTCTGGTGTGGTATTCAGCAATTGTTTGCCTTAGAAGAAGTGTCTCTGTGAAGTAGCTGTGTTCTTACTATGCAGTTTGCAAAGTATTACCTTACTTAGGTGCAGTACCTCAATGCTATATTAATGCTTGACGGCATAGAGTAATTTATTTTTTGTTCTTGGAGAGGGCAAATTTTGAAGGAAAAATATAAGCTTTGCAGTCAAGGCAGAGGTGGACTCAAATCCCAGGTTTGGTTCTTTCTGGTGGTATCATGTTTGGTCCATAAGTCCTCCAAGCCCCAGAATCTTCATCTGTAACTTACTTCATCTGAAGTTACCAATGGCTACTTTTCAGACATTGTGAAAATTAGAAGAAATCTGTGTAAAACCCCTAGTGTCACACCCACAGACACATGTAGTTTCCTGAACATATAATAGCTATTATCATGATTGCAATGATACACTATATATGTGTGTGTGTATATATATATATATATATATATATATATATATATATATATACACACATACGTACATATGTATAATCTTTTTTTTTTTGGCCACACTACACAGCATGTGGGATTTTAGTTCCCTGACCAGGGATTGAACCAATGCCCCCTGCAGTGGAAGCGCGGAGCCTTAACCACTGGACCACCAGGGAAGTCCTTGTATAATCTTTTAATCAAGCATTTTACTGATTAATTTGGAGTTACAAGGTTAAGGAGAATAAGCAATTATTAAATCTATAATTTTCTAGGTCCCCATTTTCTAGAAGAGTTTCCAATCTTTTAACCATCCTAGATCCCCAAATTTTAAAGGTTTCTCCTACTAAGTAAAGGTTCATTTTTTCCTGTTTCTTATTCATTAAAGACTTACACAAATGTAATTAGAGGCTCAGGAAGCACTTAGCAATGAGTGTTCCAGCCAAATACAAACATGAAACATATCATTTTATCAGCCATGCAGTGAATGAGTGACCAAACTCTCTTAAATTTTCAGAAATATGGGAAATAAATTCTGTTACCAGCTTCATAGTCTCCTACTTGGAAATCACTGCTTTCTAACTATCTGGCTAACTTTGGACAAAATATTTAAATAGGTTTAACGACAACAACAGCAGCAAAGACAAGAATGAGACAATCTCTGCCTATATCCTAAACAGGCAAATGAGCTATAAGATGGGAAAAGTTCAAAGCAGTATAAAAGCATAGTATATTGTCTTTTAGCACTGGGCTACAGAGAACCATTAGGAAACATAGACTTCTACCCAAATGGAGGATTGGATCAACCTGGTTGCCCCCAAACAATATTTGGAGGTAAGTGCAGATACTTTATATTTTGTAAAATAGTGGTTTAAAAAAGGCGTATTTTAAAAATCTGATATTTTATGTGAAATCGTTTTTAATCAAAAACAAATTTCCTGAGAAGATAGAGGTGGTATAAATATAAATTATAAATTAAACATTATTACTCAAATATACTACTTAAAAAATTACCATATGATTAAAAGCGATTTTGAATTATTTCTCTCTCTTGAAAAGGTGTGTCTTTCACCTAGAAATTACACATTTGGAAATCTCTCCTAGAGAAATAATGGAAAATGTAGACAAAAATCAGAGTGAAGATATTCAACATGGCTTTGTTTATAATAGTTAAGTTTTTAGAAATAATCTAAATGTCCAACGTAGGAAAATTATTAAATAGTATGGTGCATCCTACACAAAGGAATGTAATTCTCAAAAACCATATTGTCAGATTAATGAAAATGCTTACAATATGATGTTAAGTGAAAAATACACAAATTATACAGTATAATCCCAATTTGTTTTTTAAATGTATATTTGTACATGTGTAAGTGTAGAAAAAACACTAAACATAAGTGCTCCAAATAATTATTAGTGGTGATCTCTGGATGTTGGATTTCTAGGTAATTTTTGCATTATAATTTGCTATTCTTTTTTATTTTCTAAATGAGCATGTATTAGTTTTATAACGAGAAAAAACTCACAAAACAAAAATGGGTAGTTGGAGGGCAACATTAAAGTGTGGTGGGGGACAGAATTAAAAAAACCCACCCTGGGCTTCCCTGGTGGCGCAGTGGTTAAGAATCCGCCTGCCAATGCAGGGGACACGGGTTCGAGCCCTGGTCCGGGAAGATCCCACATGCTGCAGAGCAACTAAGCCCGTGAGCCACAACTACTGAGCCTGTGTGTCACAACTGCTTAGGTCCGTGCACCTAGAGCCCGCGCTCCGCAACAAGAGAAGCCACTGCAGTGACAAGCCTGCACACCGCAACAAACAGTAGCCCCCGCTCGCCGCAACTAGAGAAAGCCCGTGTGCAGCAACAAAAACCCAACGCAGCCAAAAATTTAAAAAAACCCAAAAAACAACCCCTCCACCAAGTGCTCTGAATCTGTATTTCACCATTGTTAGAGAAAATTAAACTATCATGGAAATAATTCTAGAAAAAGATGATCTTGTTACAAAATGGTAGCTGTATATGGCTCCATGGGAATGATGTAGTGTTTGAAAATGATCCAGATGAAATGGCATAAGTAGGGCCAATCATATTGTACCATAAATGGTGTGTATTCAAATCCCGTCCTGTGTGCTGTAATGTAACTACATCCATGAGCAGCCAAAGATAATGTGCTTTGCTTACAAAGGACATCCTCTGTAGCATTATTAACTTCATTGTTTCTGCAAGTGGAAGTTCCAGGAACAATAATTAAATGTCGTCTTGTCAGATTTTACTCCAGTCCAGCTTGGCCCCATGCTTCTCCTCTGTCACCCAGTTTATTTCTTTATGTCCTCCACTGATCTCTTCTATGGGCATATGTGGACTCCGGAGAAAGAAGAAACATCGATCTGACTCCAGCTCCCAGTGCCTCTCCAAACTACTAGCTCACAATCACAACTCTTCTTTCCATGGGGTTCACTGTCTGCTATTGAGATCCTTACCTCCTTCGATTACCCATCTTTGGGACCCAGTTCCTGTTTCTGAATGACTTCATTGTCTGACCCATCAACCTTCTGATGAACCTCTCTGATGTTTTGTACTGTAGTCCTTCGTCAGCTCCAACTCTTCTGATGGCCACCTCTGTGCCTCATCAGCCTCCTCTCTCACCATCACATCACATGGTACCCACCAAGAATTAACTTGAGGCTTGTGTCTCACCTCTTCTTGCCCACTTACAGCTTCCAGTGCCACCTCCTATTGTTCAGCTCCTCTCACGTCACCCTTCACCTTTGGAGCAGAAATGGAGCCCCTGCCACTTGTCTGCTCTCATGAATGCCCTGTGCACCCCCAGGCCCTTAGGTCTCTGCCATGTCAGCCCCCATCTTTGCTTGGGCACATTCTGGAGAAGTCATGGAGTCTTGTTGATCAAGTACAAGGTCCAGGCAAACTTGTTAACTTCTCCATGGCCCCCAATAATGCCAGAAAAGCCTTATACGCATCTCTTGCGGACACCCTATGGTCACTCCTCGTGTTTCTATTCCAAATACCGCCCCAGCTATAAACCCTCACCTCTTAGAGGTGAGCTAGATTTGACTTTTGTACCTAGATCAAGGTCCCACCTGAAGGAGCCATTTTATCTATCCTAACCTTAGATCACAAAGTTGGTCTTTACATTCATTTCCCCATCTGACCCAAGGTGGAAGCATCCCCCATCCTTTTTCACAACTATCTCCTCTACTTGCCCTCATTGGGGATCTTCCTCTACAAATTGCTCCCCAATGCCATCTTTCTCTCATGTATTTACTGGTTTAAATGTGCTTGCCTTCTGCTGAAAACCTCCGGGGGATCTCTGACTACCACTGACATTTCCTCTTCCTTTCACTGACAAAGGAAGGACAAAGTCAAGTCCTTTAACCTCTCTGAGTCTCAATGTCCTGCTAGGTAAAATGGGGGTAATCATGCCTATCTTCTTGTCTCCCACCATTTGTCAGCATGAATCCTGATCTATTGGTTTTATAAGGATTAAATGGAATCAAGTACTTTGAAGCTGTTAGCACAGTGCCTGGTATGTAGGAGACATGATAAATTATGTGTATAAACAATATGCAAGGCACTATTTATTACTAAATGCTACAACTGCTCTACTCTTTGATCATTCCTTTTACAACCCAGGAATGCAGTATTTTAAGTGTGACCACCAGAGGTCCGTGAATCTGTACCTTTCTTCGCTGAGAGAGAACTGCACCATCACCGCGTATCCCTGTGACTCCTACCGGGATTATAGGAACGGCAAGTGTGTCAACTGTGGCATATCACAGATGGAGTCCTGCCCCCTTCTGGGTAAGTCCAGCAAGCAGTTTCCCACTCTGATTAACAAAGAGCTAATTTCTGGTAGAATCCTAGCACCATTTTACCATCTAAAAATGGGCCTGAAAATCCTGTGCTTTTAAAAAACTTACTTAGTTTTTTCTAGCCAATTTGTTCTGTGAAGTACTCTGGGGTCTCCTAATAATAAAGAATGTTAGAAAGGCAATCTATATGGGATTTCATCCAGAAGGTAGTGCCACCTCCCTGGACACTTTATTCTAGCAAGAAAAAGAAGGTTCCAGAAGAGTTTCCAAGCTCACCCAGGCACAGTCACCTTATGTAGTCTGCTCCTGTGGGGACAGGAGCACCCTCTCCAGGCACACAACCTCTCTGCTGGCGGTGGGGTGGGGGGGGTTGGCAAAGCAACCCCTCTAACAAATTGTGTCTGTAAATGCCCTCATGCCACACTCTGGTGCTGTGTGCATGGACACATACCGGGGTGGGCTGGGGTAACAGACACCGTGGAGACTGCTTGGATATTTGCTAAGGGTTAGTGGAAATATTCCGGGTGGTGGAGACTTTGCAACTGGATGGTCATGAGAATTCTCTAATTGTACCCAAAGGAAAGACTCAAGTTAACATCAGGGCATGCTATAGACAAGGGGTTCTCAGACTTGACTGTGCATTTGAATCATCTATGGAGCTTTTAAAAAATACTGATGCCTGGGTTCCACTCCAGATCAGTTAAGTCAGAATGTGGAGGCCACTCCCTAGTAGTGGGAACAGAGGAGAGAGAGAGGCCCCAGGGATGGCCCACAGCCTCATTCCTGTAGGCACGTCACGAAGGAGGACGTTTCCCTGCCTGTTGACAGAGTAACACAGCAATTTCAAGTTCTCTGCACTTCAGGGGCCCAATCACAGTTCTTCAAGAAAGCACATCGCTTTCCAAAAGTGATGCTGTTCTAGGTATAAACCTGAATCTGTTTAAAATAATCTAGAAAATGAATTGTTGGAAAATATCAGTGCTATTTTTAGTCTACCCAGTGTGTGTCACTCCCCACAATCCCACCCCTGCTACTGAGGACCAGGGCTGGTGATGTAATGTCAATAGATAGGGGGAAAAGCCACTGGAGGGTCCTTTGGCAAGTGGGTACGAGGGGGATTGTCTCAATGATGGTGGCAGTCAAACCTGCTGTTCTCACTATCTCCTCCATTGCTTTTACATTTATATAATACATGTTAATGTTACACTTTTCTGACTTATTTTATAGGCTACTATGCTGATAATTGGAAAGACTATTTAAGGGAGCGGGATCCTCCTATGACTAAAGCGTTCTTTGACACAGCTGAGGAGAAACCCTTCTGCAGTGAGTGGTGAATGTGCTTGCTTGCTGTTGCCCAACTCTTTTATTTTTGGAATGGCTGAGTCTCAGCTTCCTGGCTACTTCTTGGCAAATGAAGGCCATGGTGAAGCATGGACTTTGGAGTTGGAAGGATCTAGGTTGAATCCTGACTCTCCTACATAATAGCTGTGTGACCAAGACATTTAACCTCTCTGAGTCTCAACATCCTGCTTGGTAAAAGGGGGATAATCATGCCTACCTTCTGAGTTATAAGGATTAAAATCTCAACAAATCATAGTTGTTAGCTTCACTGGATGGCCATTCTAATCACTAAGATCTTCCAGAAAATTTGCTTGAGCCCCAAGAGACGTGAAATTGTGGTTAGGAAAAATCAGGTGTCAGCCACATCTATGGGCCAGTTCCAGCTCCAAAACTAAAACAGTGACCTTCTAAAGACATTGAGAGGTTGGGTATTCAAGATGGGAGCTAAATAGGGCAGCAGATGATCAGATGCCCCAGGAAGCAAGTAGGAATTTTCCTGGGCAGATGTACATCTTACAATCTTATCCCCCTTTTCACTTTTCTTGGGAGCAACCTTTATAAAAGAGGTTGCAGATCACCAGGTTTCCCTCCTCCTCTGGAGGCATGAGTGGCAGCCCAGGGTTTGGTGTCTGCCCAATCCAAATGGGGCAAGCCCCTGAGTAATAATGGGCCATGAAATGGCAACCCCATGGCTGACCTTATTCCCTAGTGGGACTGTCATTTCCCTGAGCCTCTTTCCCCTTCTCTGCAAGTCTGACCAAGAGATGGCAAATCTGACTATCATGGTGGGATCCCCATCTTCCCAGAGCAGCCTTGACCTTGGGGAGCATAGAGTAGGGAGGAAGAATAGTTCTCTGGATACGTTATGTGCTCTTGTTTATTCAGTAGGAATTAATGAATATCCATAGGATTACTGCTGGGATTACAAAGAGGAATAACCATCCCTTCCTAGTTATCGTTGTAGTATATTTTAGCTTTTTTTAAAACCCCACAAGACATTATACAGGCAATATTTGTATAGATGTACACATATGTCTACCACTTTTTGGTTATCATTTTTCTTGCATTTTGTAAATAGAGTAAAGTGTGTTAACTGATGATGAGAGAATACCAGAGCATGATAAGAACACTGAGAGGGACCTGACTTAGTCTGAGGGTCAGTGAAGCCCTTCTGGAGGGAATGCATTCAGCTGGAACCTGAAGGATGAATTGGCAAAGGGGGCAAAGTAAGAGCGTCCAAGTTGGGGAAAGGCCCAGAAGCAAGAGAGAGCATGGCAGTGCAGGTGGTGTGGCATGACTGGGGAAGAGATGAGGGAGGCTGGGTAGGCTGGTGGACATGGCCCAGATTGAGGAAGACCTTGACAGCTGTGGAGGGTCTCTACATGGCCCCCTATTTGGTTTATTCTAAAATGGGCAGGGATTGAAGTGAACCAATCATACTTGGCAGTAGGCCATGAGATTTCAGTCGATAAGGTGGAAACACTGATCCAAGAGTGATGCCTACACATGGCAACTGCATACCACTGAGTTCTGCCATCACTCAGGCCATCTTTACCAAAGAGAATAGAAAAAAATATTAGAAAATTCTGCCCTGGATCTTTGCAGAAAAACTAGAGGAAGAGAAGAGGAGACTCAGTTATTAGGGAGGTTGGGTTTTTACGAATTGAACCTTCAGGAAAGCAGTTGGTAATATTCTTCTCTTACCATGTTCTCTCCCTGTTTTGTAGTATATCATTACTTTGTGGATATTATAACTTGGAACAAGAACACAAGAAGAGGATCCATTACAATCAAATTGAGAGACAAAGCTGGAAACACCACAGAATCCAAAATCGATCAGTAAGTTGGGCTGGGAGTCTTTGCAGCTTGCTATTTCTTTTTTTGCTCAGAAAAATTAAATCCCAAACATATCTACTTTTTAATTATAGGTCTGTATGCATCTTTGTCCTATAAAATATATAAAGGGATATATTGCTTAGTTACTCCTTGTGGTTCTTGATCTTTCAGGCTCTTTACAAATGGAATTGGTACAGGAATCTTTTTCCTTCTTTCTTTCCTTCCCTCCCTCCCTTCCTCCTTTCCTTCCTTCCTTCCTTCCTTCCTTCTCCCTCTCCCTCCTTTCCTCTCTCCTCCTTCCTTCCTTTGCGTAAACATTTAATTTCAAAAGTCATCCCTGCTAGCTATAAATGATTTAAACAGTAAAGAAGTATGTAACATAAAAGCACAAACCTTGCCCCATCCCAACAATCCCATGCCCAAAGGCACCCACTCACATACACACGTTCCTATTCTTTTCTGAGCTCATAATATACATATATACATAAAACATATATATATATACTTCTGAAACTCAGAAAATCTAATTTGCAATAGAAAATTGGAAACTCCCTAAAAATCCATTGATGGAGAAATTGTTAGTTCCCCTATAATAAAATAGTATTCAAACATTGAAGTTATTTATAAAACATATTAAATGAAAAGCTTATAATGTACTAAGTGAAAAAATGCAGGATATAAAATTATATAAAGTATAAAATTAGCTCAACACTGTAAAAATAATGAAAAAGAAACATGCCAAAATATGTTAGATTGCCCCTTGGGTGGTAGGAATATGAGTGCTTTTTAAACTTTCTCTTTACTTTTCAATTTGCTGTGCTGTTGTATATATATAGTTTTAAAATAACGAATAACTTTTTTAATCTGTTACTTCTATAATCAGGAAAAAGGGGGAAAAAACGCAAACCCTTTAGTGTAAGCAAAGGAATTTGAGGCTCCTTTCATTCATTTACTTAGGAGATGTTTCCTGGGTCCTATTATCTACTAGACACTTGGGTTGTCTCTTGGCCTCATCCATAGAGTACCATGTAGATTGTCATCTGAAACTGGCAATCGCCTTCTGGGCTCACTGTGTAGATAAATAGGGAAGGTGTGGGTGTGGGGTTTGGAAGTGACTTTTTTTTTTTTTGGCTGCACCGCACGGTTTGTGGGATCTTAGTTCCCTGACCAGGGATTGAACCCAGGCCCTCAGCAGTGAAAGCGCAGAGTCCTAACCACTGGACCGCCAGGGAATTCCCTGGAAGTGACTTTTTAAAATGCATCCTTGGATCATAATAATAACAGCCTTTGTTTATTGAATCAAGCACATTACAGACATTGGTTAATGTAATTCTCACTAAAACCCTGTGAAGTGGTATTACCATCCCTATTTTTATTTATTTATTTATTTTTATTTGTGGCTGTGTTGTGTCTTTGTTGCCGTGCGTGGGCTTCTCATTGCGATGGCTTCTCTTGTTGTGGAGCACGGGCTCTAGGCGTGTGGGCTCAGTAGTTGTGGCTCGCAGGCTTCAGTAGTTGTGGCTCTCAGGCACTAGAGCGCAGGCTCAGTAGTTGTGGTGCGTGGGCTTAGTTGCTCCGCGGCATGTGGGATCTTCCTGGACTAGGGCTCGAACCCGTGTCCCCTGCATTGGCAGGCGGATTCTTAACCACTGCGCCACCAGGGAGGCCCCTATCATCCCTATTTTATAAATGAGGAAACTGAGGCTCACAGAGGGCAAGTGGTTTGGCCAATATCACACTCCCTTCAGCGCCGATGTCCCCAAACCCATAGTGGGGCAGCATTTTCAGGGAGGGAACCACTAAGGGGCCGCATCCTGAGAAACCAGCCTCAGGTAGTTTATAGGCATCAATGAGGAAGGTGGGCAGAGACCTCATCTGGAGAGTCCAAGAAACAGCAGGGGAGATTGTGCAGTTATATGAGGAGCACTCACTAAGCCAAATTTGGGTATTCGTGCAAATAATTGGTTACATATTTGCTTTACATATGTCTTAGAAATTTGAATTTCATATAGCGAATTTCTCCCAAGTAGGAATTCCTAAAGTTGGAGGCTTGTTTCTTGTTTCAGATAGAGACCTTAACATCTTTATTTATTTATTTATTTATTTTGTGGTACGCGGGCCTCTCACTGTTGTGGCCTCTCCCGTTGCGGAGCACAGGTTCCGGACGCGCAGGCTCAGCGGCCATGGCTCACGGGCCCAGCCGCTCCACGGCATGTGGGATCTTCCCGGACCGGGGCACGAACCCGTGTCCCCTGCATCGGCAGGCGGACTCTCAACCACTGTGCCACCAGGGAAGCCCAACATCTTTATTTTAGTCATGTTTAGTCATTCCTATTTTAGTCATGTTTGTGAAAAAGTCATCACCGATCAGAGAATATATGGGAGAAAAGGAAACAGTTGTTCTATTTCATGGTAAGATTATGGATACTTTTCTCTTTTTTGCCAGGTAAACTTTAACATTTTAGTATTTAGTATTTTTATGATTTAAGAAAATGGAAATAATAATATTGGAATATGTACCCTGAGCTTATTCAGTCTTACCAGTCTATGGGTTACAAATGAAGTCACATTCAAGGATATTATCTGCCTGTTGACTCTCCCTGTATATGTGTTTTAGATATATTTCTTTTTTTTAACCTTAAAAAAATTGAGATATAATTCACATACCATAAAATTCACCTTTTTAAAGTTTATAATTCAGGGGTTTTTAGTATATTTACAAAATGTGAAACCATCAGTACTATCTAATTTCAGAACATTTTCGTCATCTCAAAAAGAAACCCCATACTTATTAGTAGTAATTCCCCATTCCTCCCTCCTGTCCAGCCCCTGCCAACCACTAATTTGCTTTCTGTCTCTATAGATGTACCTATTCTGGGCATGTCATTTAAATGGAATTATACAATATGTGGTCTTTTGTGTCTGGCTTTCTTTAAAATTTTTCTTTATTTATTTATTTATGGCTGTGTTGGGTCTTCGTTGTTGCACGTGGGCTTTCTCTAGTTGCAGCGAGCGGGGGCTACTCTTCATTGAGGTGCGCGGGCTTCTCATTGTCATGGCTTCTCTCTTTTTTTTTTTTGTGGTACGCGGGCCTCTCACTGTTGTGGCCTCTCCTGTTGCGGAGCACAGGCTCCAGACGCGCAGGCTCAGCAGCCATGGCTCATGGGCCCAGCCGCTCCGCGGCATGTGGGATCTTCCCGGACCGGGGCACAAACCCGTGTCCCCTGCATCGGCAGGCAGACCCCCAACCACTGTGCCACCAGGGAAGCCCTGTCGTGGCTTCTCTTGTTGCAGAGCACAGGCTCTAGGCACGCGGGCTTCAGTAGTTGTGGCATGTGGGCTCAGTAGTTGTGGCTCACGGGCTCTAGAGCGCAGGCTCAGTAGTTGTGGCACACAGGCTTAGTTGCTCTGTGGCATGTGGGATCTTCCTGGACCAGGGATCAAACCCGTGTCCCCTGCATTGGCAGGTGGATTCTTAACCACTGCACCACCAGGGAAGCCCTTGTGTCTGGCTTTTTTTTTGATTTGCATGTTTTCAAGATTCATCCATGTGTAGCATTCATCAGTACTTCGTTCCTTTTTATGGCTGAATAATATTCCATCGTGTGAATATTCTACATTGTATTTTGATCCACTTACCTCTGGCCCAGATGCACCACTGTGCTCACACATACCACATTTTAAATATCCATTCACCAGTTGATGGATATTTGGGTTTTTTCCACTTTTTGGCTATTATGAATAATGCTACTATGAACATATATGTACACATTTTTGTGTGGACATATGCTTTCATTTCTCTTGGGTATATACCTAGGAATGGAATTTCTGGATCATAGAGGACTTTGTGTTTAACCTTTTTAAGGAACTCCCTGCCAAGTTGTTTTCCAAAAGTACTGCACCATTTTACATTCCCTCCAGCGATGTATGAGAGTTCCAGTTTCTTCACATCCTTGCCAACACTGTTATTGTCAGTCTTTAAAAGTTGTTTTTTCTTTTTAATCATGATAAAGAAGCATATGATAAAAAACCCCATAAAGTTTACCATCTTAATCATGTTTAAGTATAAGTTCATTAGTAAGTATATTCACATTGTTGTGAAACAGCTCTCCAGAACTTTTTCATCTTGCAAAATCTGAAACTCTGTATCTATTAAATAACAATTCCCATTTCCCCCACCCCCTATCCCCTAACAACCACTATTCTACTGTTTTTATGAATTTGACTACTATAGATATATCATATGAGTAGAAACATACAGTATTTGTCTTTTTGTGATTGACTTATTTCACCTAGCATAATGTCCTCAAGTTTTGTCCATGTTATAGCATGTGACAGGATTTCTTTCCTTTTTAAGACTGAATAATATTCCATTGTGTCTATATATCACATTTTGATTATCCATTCATACATGTCTATCTTTTGTTACAGCCATTCTTGTGGGCATTACGTGATATCTCACTGTGGTTTTGATTTGTAATTTCCTAATGATTAATGATGCTGAGTATCTTTCATATACTTGTAGACCATTTGTAGAGCTTTTTGGAGAAATATCTATTCACATCCCTTAGCCATTTCTTTTCCTTTTAAACGGACTTTATTTATTTATTTTATTTTATTTTTTGTGGTACGCGGGCCTCTCACTGTTGTGGCCTCTCCTGTTGCGGAGCACAGGCTCCGGACGCACAGGCTCAGCGGCCATGGCTCACGGGTCCAGCCGCTCCGTGGCATGTGGGATCTTCCCGAACCGGGGCACGAACCCGCATCCCCTGCATCGGCAGGCGGACTCTCAACCACTGAGCCACCAGGGAAGCCCTCTATTTATTCTTGTATGAACCCAACGCTTGGTTAGTGCCTCCCCATGTATTTCCAGACATCCTTCTAGGAGGAAGAGAGCATCTTACCTCTACTCATGGACAACCCTGATCAGCTCCCGATCTCCTTTTTCTTCTCTCGCCTTCCTAGTACCCCCACTGGGTTCTGCCATCTGCAGGTGGCATCACCTTCTCCTGGAGTCCCTGCCCTTTCCTGATTCCATAGCTGCCCTTGGAGAAGTGGGAAGGGATCCCTTTTTCTCTTGCTACACTCTGATCAAGAGAGGACCAGAGTGGTGCTGCTTATAACCCTTTTTGGTTAAACCACACCTTTCCTATTAGCTTTTTTTTTTCTCTTTATTGTGGAAAATTAAAGTTTACAGAAAAGTTGCAATAGTACTAAGAGACTTTTCTTTTTCTGAACCATTCTACAGTAATTTCCAACATGCTGCCTCATCAACCCTAAGTATTTTAATGTGTATTTTCTACAAACAAGGATATTCTCCTACATAACTACAATTGACCATCAAAATAAGAGAGATAATATTGATACTACCGTCTGATCCTGAGACCCCATTCTAGTTTTACTAATTGTCCTGATAATGTCCTTTGTAGCAAAGGGATTCAATTCAGGATCACTGGCTGCATTTGGTTTTCCTGCTTCTTTAGTCTTCACTTTGGAACAGTTCTTCTGCCTTTCCTCGACTCTTTTGACTTTGACACGTTTGAAGATTACAGGTCAATTATTTTTAGCATGTCTTCAGTTTGGGTTTGCCTGATGTTTCCTCACGATTAGATTCAAATCATGCATCTTTGGCAAAGACACCACAAAGGTGACGTAATGTTTGTCTCAGTGCATCCTATTAGGAGGCTCACAATTTCGATTGCTTCATTAATGTGGATCAAGTAATTAAAGTGATTTCTGCCAAGTTTCTCCACTTTAAGGTTACTGTTTTTCCCTTTGTAATTAACTAGTATTTTGTGAGTAGGTACTTTGAGACCATGTAAATGGTCTATTACTCCTCAAACTTTTACCCACTGGTTTTAATGTTTTGTGGTTGAATTATTACTCTGATGGCTGCCATATGGTGATTTTTCTAATTCAACATTTAGGAAAGGCATTTTTTCTCATTTATTTATTCATTTATTTGTTTCATGTCCAAATATATCAATACAGACTCCCAGATTTTTATATTTTATCAATGGGGAATTATAATCAGTTACTATCATTATTTATTTATTTTGATATTCAAATTGTCCCAAATCTGGCCAGTGCCTTTTTTTAATGCATTTTTAATTGTGGTAAAAAAAACATAAGATTTACCATTTTAATCATTTTCAAGTGTATAATTCAGTAGCGTTAAGTATATTCACATTATTGTGAAACAGATCTCCAGAACTTTAAAAGAAATATATTTATTTATTTGGCTGCACCAGGTCTTAGTTGCAGCACACGGGATCTTCTCTGTGGCATGTGGGATCTTTTTTTTAGTTGAGGCATGTGGGATCTAGTTCCCTGACCAGGGATCGAACCCAGGCCCCTTGCATTGGGAGTGTGGAGTCTTAACCACTGGACCACCAGGGAAGTCCTTCCAGAACTTTTTCATCTTGCAAAACTGAAACTCTATACCCATTAAGTAACAACATCCATTTCTCCCTTCCCCCACTCCCTGGCAACCACCATTCTACTTTCTATTTCTATGAATTTGACTACTTTAGATATGTCATATAAGTGGAATCAAACAATATTTATCTTTTTGTGACTGGTTTATTTCATTTAGCATAATATCCTCAAGGCTCATCCACGTTGTAGCATGTGATAGGATTTCCTTTCTTTTTAAGGCTGAATAATATTCCATTGTAGGTACAAATCACATCTGTTTAATCCGTTCATCCATTGATGGACATTTGGGTTGCTTTCACCTCTTGTCTATTGTAATAATACTGCTATGAACATGGGTGTTCAAATATCTTTTGGAGACCCTGCTTTCAATACTTTTGAGTATATACCTAGAAGTAGAATTGCTGGATCATGTGGTTCTATTTTAAATTTTTTTTTTTAATTTTAAATTTTTTGAGGAGCCTTCATCCTGTTTGCCATAGTGGCGGTACCATTTCCAATTTTTCAATATCCTTGTCTACACTTGTTTTCTGTTTTTGTTTTTTTCACAGTAGCCACCCTAATGGGTGTGATTCTATATTCTTTTGAACAACTCCACCACTCTTTGAGTGTTTGCTTACTTTTGGCACACATGTTGTTCCAGGATCACTTTGTACTTTCCCTGCCCTAGCCCTGGAATCAACCATTTCTCCAGGCAGCCCTAGTTCCATTTTGTGGAGATGGTATTTAGAAACCAAAATTTGGGCAACCTTTTGGATTAGTTTTACTTGTGGTACTTCTGCTCTGCACAGTGAGGCTGGGGTGACAGGCACCTCCTCACCCCCATCCCGAGCTCCAAACTAAGGATTCATTCCTAGAGAAATCATTTCTCCACAGCCTATTCTTGCAGCTCCCCAGAGGGACAGCACCCAGGTGAATCTCCCTAGTGGATACACCTTAGGCTCAATTTGGGATTCCAATTGTAGGAAACATCTCCACACACTTGGAAAAAAAAGTATTGGAACCTGGGTTGTAGCTGTTTTAAGGTTTCTCTTGAGGGCAGAACTGAAAATATATATGCTTAAGCGCAACTTCTAAATTAGTATCTAGGGACTTCCCTGGTGGTCCAGTGGTTAAGACTCCACGCTCCCAATGCAGGGGGCCCGGGTTCAAACCCTGGTCAGGGAACTAGATCCCACATGCTGCAACTAAGAGCCCGCGTGCAGCAACGAAGATCCTGCATGCCGCAAGTAAGACCCAGCACAGCCAAATAAGTAAATAAATATTTAAAAATAAATAAAAAAAGAACTTATAGGGCTGCTTGCATTAAAAAAAAAGTTAGTATCTAGTGTGGCTAAAAATATACCTGTGCCTCTAGCAATGCAGTTTAATGGAAAGACCATAACTTTGAACTCAGCCAGAACTGGGTTTTAATCACTGCACTGCTACAGAGAAGTCCTGTGACCTGGGTGAGCTTTAGCTTTGCAAGCATCTGTTTCCTTGTTTGTAAAATGAAGACAATAATACCTTGCAGAATTTTTCAGGGGATTGGAGAAATGTGTCAAGAGATGAGGATGCTGTCTGCCCTATAGTAGGCAGCGCATACCTTTCCAATGTCACAGCATCTCATCAGTCCTGGGGTCAGCAGCTTCACTTATGCAGTCCCTTGGAATCCATTGGACTTTGCCCATGAAAGTCGGCTACTGCAGGCTATGGGGTCAAGTGGCTACTTGCTGATGAGTGATTTTGTAGGCTTCAAAACTGTTTTCTTTCATTGGTAATTCACATCCACTTAAAAATATATTATTTCTTCCTTCCAGTGAACCCACAACATTTCAGAAATACCACCAAGTGAGTCTGCTTGCAAGATTCAATCAAGATCTGGATAAAGTGGCAGCCATTTCCTTGGTGTTCTCTACAGGCTCTGTAATAGGCCCAAGGTACAAGCTCAGGATTCTCCGAATGAAGTTAAGGTCACTTGCCCATCCAGAGAGGTGAGCTGAGGCAACGTCTGACAAGCCCCTGTTTTCCAAAGATGTTATTGGTTCCTGTCCAATCTGCTTGGTCTTACGTTTTAACAGGACTTCATCAATCATAATGAAAGAAGTGAGGGGTTTTCCAAAACTAGACTTGATAAAAATAAGTTGCCCAGTAATCCAAGAAAAATTTACTGGTATGCACTTAAAGACAAATGGTCCAATAATCCAAAGAAACAATGTTGTTATATGCTTAGAGTTACACAATTCCTCCCTAATCACTCTACCCACGCTGCTTGCAAACTGATAATTTGTTGTAGAAAAGAAACCCTCATATAATTTGGCCAATTGATAAAACACAGCCTAGCATTAAAAAAGGTACAGAAAATTTGGAATATTTTATTCTATTGATACAGGATACAACTACTATATCAATGTTAAATTTGATAACTGCACTGAGAATGTGCTTGTTCTTAGGAAATACACACTGAAGTATTAAGGGGTAAACAACCTATTCTCAATTGGTCCAGAAAAAATAAACTGCATGTGTGTGTGTAGAAAGAGAGACAGGCAGAGACAAGGAGGGGGAGAAAGAACAAAGCTGTGACGGTGTGTGTGTTTTGTGAGTAATGCCACTCCTACATATATTCCTAGTGTTCAATCTGTGGACAGAGACAGGAAATGATGTGAGCAGTTACTACTTTATAAATTCCTTTTTCCTGAAGGTTTAGGATACCTCAAAACATGTAATAATACAAGTTTTTTCTTTTTTTGCTAAGAGGATAGTCATTACATCTTTTTTCTTTTTCTTTTTAATTATTTATTTTTGGCTGCATTGGGTCTTCGTTGCTGCGTGCGGGCTTTGTCTAGTTGCAGTGAGCGGGGGCTACTCTTTGTTGTGGTGCGCAGGCTTCTCATTGTGGTGGCTTCTCTTGTGGAGCACGGGCTCTAGGTGTGCAGGCTTCAGTCATTGTGGCTCACAGGCTCTAGAGTGCAGGCTCAGTAGTGGCACATGGGCTTAGTTACTCCGCAGCATGTGGGATCTTCCCGGACCAGGGCTTGAACCCATGTCCCCTGCGATGGCAGGTGGATTCTTAACCACTGCGCCACCAGGGAAGTCCCTTTCTATTTGTTTTTAAACCTAGTTGAAGTTATATGGTAAATAAAATTTTACACCCTGATTTTTTTGCTGTTGTTGATGTGGCTTTGCTTATTTAGCACAAGCATTTCCCTAGAACATTAAAAATAATTGCTAAATAATTTTATATCTGAAAGAGATGATATAATTTACTCTACTAGAATGGGGTATTTTTATTATTGTACTGACAAGCGTATTTCATCTTATTTTCACAGGCCCCAGTTGTGTCGGTATGATCTTGTACTGATGGAAAATGTTGAAACAGTCTTCCAACCTATTCTTTGCCCAGAGTTGCAAATGTAACTGTTGTCAGGACACCCGGGTACCAGTAACATCAAGAATACTACAACTACAGGATTTTTAAAGCTTCACCTCGCCTTCTCCTCAAGGCATAAAAAGTATGGAATAACCAGGGGGTTTTTTTGTTTTGTTTTTTTACAGTCATGTCCTGCGGATGTCATATTGCAAGATGTCAAGTGACCCTGGATTATGAAACAGTCCTGGGAAGGGAGCCCCTAAATAGGGCAAGTCAGAAATAGCCAGGCTCCTGACGGCGCAGCACCTTGTTAGGCTGTGTCCTGGGGCCTCATTTGTTCCGAACTGTCGATTCTGCTGCCTGTCACTTGGGCATTTCTGCCAATCACAGTGGCCAGCCAAGCATCTTAAGGGAAGGACTGGCTGGAGACATCACTTTGGACTCGACCCCATGTTCCCTGTGCCAGATCCCTCCAGGCTCTGCACAGAGAGGGAAGGCTTCCTGCCTTGTTTAAAGTGGGGCTGGTGCAGGAGGAGGTGGGGACAGACCAACAGCCAAGAAGGCAGCTGCTGGGACTAGTGGATGAGGGAAGAAGAGCAGATGAAGCAGTGGGGCAGCCTTGCTCACAGGGACAAGGGATAGAGTGAGAGGCAGGAGAGAAAAAGCAGAGCTTGTTTTTCACTTAAGGTGAAGAAGCATCACTTTACATGCAACCCTCATTTTAAGCAATACTTAAGCAATGTCTTGTTTTTCTTTACTACCAATGTAATCTGTACTTACTGAAGGAAATTTCAAAAATGCACAGATGCAAAATGAAAATATGCTATCCATAATCCCACCTGTTAGAGGTAATTAATGTTAACCTTTTGGAGCGATGCTAAATAACTTGTTTTGCCAACATGTGAATTCAAAGCACTAACCTGTTTGCTCTTGGAGCACCTGAAGCTTCCAGTTTGAGGAATTCTCAGGCTTCCCTAGGAAGAGGTGCGATCCATGAATCTGAAATGACAACAGCAGCCAAGTCAAGAGGCCCTCCCAAGGGCCAAGGTCAGAGAGGTCAGAACCACTTGAGGTCAGATGCCCAGGGTGGAGACAGAGCCAAAGGGGTGGACACCACCCATCCCCCAGCTGTGGCCACTGCAGGAAGGTTCCTGGGATTCCTGAGTCATAGGTCCACTAACCTCCTCCCCATCCAAGTGACTGCTCTTCTACTGCTTTCTGTGTGGAGAGCCGTATTTTAAAGAAACAGACTCGCTGTTTCATAAATGATGCAACTCTGTAAATGTAATCCAGTGTGGCACACTTTATTTATACCTATATAGCAAATCCAGAGTCTATTCCACTTAAGTGAGGGATGCCTGCAGCGAATGTCTGAACTCTGAAAGGAGTAAGTCTCAGCGATGCTCCTGCCCAGTTGCACATCTTTTCAGCCAGCCTCCTTCCCATGTTTCCTCAGCAGTGGTGGATACAGAGAACCCGGTGCTGATAGGTCCTGATTTCTTTTTTAGAGTTTTATTGGTCCTGTATTTTGATTAGCACAGTCACTTCTTTGTGCTCTTTGCCTTCCTTGGTAAGCAGGGGATCAAAACAACATCAAGAAAATGCCAGGAATAGCATTTCTATCAATGTAGAAGCTCCTCAGGCCAGTGGGTGTCTCTGAGCTTCTCCTGCTGGCGTCTCCTAGCACGGTGCCCGGCTCACTGGGGAGTGGGTGGGTGGGTGAACAAATAGATAAATGAAGGAGTAAAGGAAGGAAGTTTGTTGCCTGGAATGGAGGTGAATTCAATGCGTTTCATGTAACAGTGATCAGGTGAAATGAAGGCAGTTACAGGTGTGGCCACTCTCTTCTCACAATCTTTCTCCCAAGGCCCCTGGAACTTTCCTCTCTGTCTCTTGTTACCCTGGCCTCTCTTCCCTTCCTTTTGTCAGTGCATTTGTCTAAATACCCAACCCAAGATGCAATGAAACTGCAGCCTACCCTGTTCCCTCCTGTCTTCACCAATATTTCCCACTCCATGTTTGGACCTTAGCTGGATGGTCACTTCCTCAGGGGAGTCTTCCTGGCCCTCATTTCTCCACAGAGCCCACTGGACCTGTCCTTCCGTAGCACTGTTCACTGTTTTAGCTGCGGTTTTTTACATTTATGTGTATGATTATTTGATTACTGTCTGTCTGTCTTCTCCACTAGGCTGCTCTGCCAGGCAGAGGCCGTGTGCCTAGTGTGGTGCCTACAATGCAGTCTGTGCTCAGGAAATACTGATTAAATGAACACTCCCCATTATCTTGTGAGCCTTATGGAGCCATGTTCGGTTGTGAGGAAAGACCAGGCCTCCACCCCCAGCCACAGCCCATTTCCCTAGAGGTGCCCACCCTTCGCTGCCTTAGACCTCTCTCCCAGGCACCTTGGTTACTCTTGTCTCTGTTATCTCTGGAGGCCCACTGCCCACTTCCCAGGCTCCCTGGGAAAAAGAGAGTTTGGCTCTTGTTTCACTCCTCTTCGCAACTTCCAGGTGGTCCCAGTACCATCCTTTAGCAAGCCCACCTGTCCTGAAGCCTAGGAGATTTTGCTCTCCCCAGCTCCTGTTTTTGCACCTCAGCTAAAACCCTCCAGGACCCTCAGGCATTCCTGGGTGACTCCAAGCCAGGCTTGCTCTTCCATGACTCCCTTCTACCACCCACTCTGTATGTGCTACCATCGCTGCTTGTATTAAGCCATACTGTAATATGTTTCCACGTCTGTATCTCCTCCAAGACTGTGAGCACCACAAAAGCAGCTGCTGCTTATTTGTCTCTGCTGCCCTGGCACCTAACACAATGCCAGGCACAAAGCAGGTGCTCAATAGATTGTCTGTTGAACAGAATGGAGTGGATTTGTCCTTAGAGACTTGAGGGAGCCCCCTGCATTCTGTTTTAGACATCAACACACTTATTCCCAAAACCTAAACTTAGAACCGCCCACCCTCAGACCCCTGCCCCATGTTCTCATTCCTGACCTGGGATGCCAGCAACAGAAATCCACTCATATTTACCCAGATTTTATTAGACAGAGGACTTGTGGAACCCCGGGGAGAGATGAGCCATCAGACCTCAGGAAGGGCAGGGATGGGGATGCCCTGGACCTTCAGCAATGAGAGTCCATAGGCCTTTACTAACCCTCGTGCTCTGCCATGTATCTCTCTGACTCAGCTCCGCTCCCTCCACAGGGCAGCTGTGGATCATTGGGGTCCTTGGGACCATTGGGTCCTTGGCCACTCACTTACTATGTGGCCCAATCCCAAAGCTCAGGGAGAGGATCCAGCCCTCAGATCCTCCTCCTGGGGCAGGTGTCCATGCTGTTCCCATTGGTTGTGATTGGAGCGGGGATCGGGAAACAAAGCCATGTGGTCTGATCAGAGCTACTCCTTTCAGTTGCTCCGTGCAGATCCAATTAAGCCAGGAAACGTGGTTGAGCCCCAGGATAAAGACCCATGGGGAGTGGCTGGCTAATTTGCTCTCACTAGAACCTCTTGGCTTTTCTTTCCTCCCACTCCCCTGAACCACTAGCCCCTATCTGTTCCCCAGTCCAGCATGTGTCTCTGGTGAGGGTTGCTGCTGTCCTTTACAAGCTGCCTGGCATGTGCTGCAAGTGAGTGGCCTCAGGGGAAGCTGTACAGCCTGCAGGCGGTACACCGGCTGGTTAGAGCTGGCTCTGCAGGTGCTGGGTTGGGGGTCAGGAGGGTTGGGGAGAGGCGGGCTGAGAGTGGGGAACAGGGCCCCTTCCCCAAAACAGACAGGTTGAGCAGGAGGAATCAGAACAGGAGGCCAGGGGGGTAAGTCAGGAGCAGCAAGCAGGGGCTTGGGCAGTGAGCCTGTAGCCAATCAGGTTTGCATCTCCCAGAAGAGCTCTGTCAAAGGTCCCTTGTCACCTGGTGTTGGCCGAGTCCCACAATCCCTCAGGTCTCCTCGCTGGATTTTCCCATGGACTCTGACACTGTGCACTGGTTCCTTTCTAACAGTCTTTCTTGGGCCCCCAGTGCACTCTTCCCCCACCACCCTATCTCTCATCCAACATCCCTGAATGAAATCTTGTTCTCTTTCACCAGTTCCACTATTTTCTTACCAGGCTTCTGATCTCAGTCTTCTCTCCGAAAAAGGCAGTGTAGGGTAAGTGGTTAGGCTCTGCTGTTTGCTGGGGTGTGACCTCTGTCGACTGACTTCACTCTGCCTAAGTTTCCATTCTCTGGACTGTAAAGTGGGGGCTGTTAGGAGCCCCTGCCTCATGAAGGTTGTTATATAATAAATGCATTCGTGCGTGTAAAAGTCTTCCTGTGGGGTGAGTGTGCCTAGACTCAGTGAATGTCAGCTGCTGTTACGTTCCCTCTCATGGTCTGTCTCCCTAAGAGCCCTTCCCTCCTCCCATTTCAACTGTCTCCTCTAGACAGATGACCTCTAAATCTGAATGTTCAACCCGAGCTCTGGATCTTCACCTGCTTGTTGAGAGGCAGTGTGGGGCACAGCAAAGAGCATGGGCTCGGGAGGGGCCGATGAGGGCTCAGTCCTGCTCAGCACTCACAGCTGTGGGCTTCATCAGCCCTCAAAGTGACTCCATCTGAACACCTGCTCAGACACTCGTCCATAAGAGGGATGATGACACTTGCTTCTCTGGAAGCTTAGCCACGTCTGTTTCCTCTGTGGCACCAACGTGCTCTATAATTATAACTCTCTCCATCCTCTCCCCCAACCAAAGGCAAAGTGAAGTCCTTGAGAGCAGGAGCTTTTCTTCTTGTTCTCTGCTCTGCACACTTCTAGCACAAGCTCAATATCGTTATTCATTCACTTTCTCTCCTCCTGTACTCCTCTGACTTCTCAAAATCAGCACGTTCCACACCAAACAACCAACCACTTCCTCTGCAGACCCGGTCCATTATTTTAACAAACTATTATTAAGTGCCAATAATAAGCCAAGCACAGGGCTAAGAGTGGATAGACATGGGATGGTGAGACCTTGTCTCATTTACAGAAGTGTTCACTGTCTCCTGAGGAGATGAATGATGACACTGGAGCACAGTATTTGCAATCACAGGAATATAGACACTCCGCAGGCAGCCCCGAGCACAGAGAAGGCACAACCTTTCTGACTGTAGGAGCTGAAGAAGCCTTCTCAGAGGAGGTGACAACTGCCCTGGGTGTTGCTGAAAGAGTAGGGATTTTCAGGCAGAGAAGTTTCCCAGGGAAGAGTGTTGTCAGAGGCACAAACGAACATGGTGCATACACTGTGCATGTTTAGCTGGAATGGGAGACTTGAAGGCAGAAAATGAGACTGGAAGGCTGAGAACATTTCCCCACCCACATTGTAAACTGGAAAATTTTACACATACACAGAAATAGGAGAAATGGTATAAAATCCACCTCCATGTGCTTATCATCCAGCTTCAGCAATTATCACTTTAATGGCCAATCCTGTTTTATTTATATCCCTACTCACTACACTCCCATCCCATTATTTTAATGCAAATGTCAGACATTGAGTCATTTCATTCATAAATACTTCAGTATTTTGAAAAGTATATCTTTTTTTTTTCTTCTTACAAATGAGTCATAGTATAGTCTAACACTGCAACTTGTTTGATTTTTATCCTAGCCACCTATCTGGCTACTGTACTGTATCAGGATACATAAAGTTGTCTCCTTCTTTCAGAAAGCTACTTAGTGTTCCATTTGTGAATATACAATAATTAACCTCAATAGTCCCAAATGATGGGCATTTAGGCTGTTCCCAATATCCTCATATCAAAACAAAGTTGAGAGAATACCCTTGAACATACATCTTTGTCTACCTACAAGGCATATCTATAGGTTAAATTCCTGGACGTGGAATTGCTAGGACTTTGTGCACTTTGACTTCTGACAGGTGCTCTTTATTTGGCCCAGGAGGGGCTTGGAATGATACAAGGACGGTTTCTGTTTTCCAGGCTTGTGACATTTTGGAATCCTGTCATTCTCCATTTAATCAGCTATATCCTACGAACTCAACTCCTCCGAGTCTGTCTTCCTTCCTCCCCACTGCTGTGGTCCTGGCTCAGGACTGATTCCTTTCTCACCAAGACGGCTGCTGCTACAAACTCAGAATGTAGTCTAATCCCCTGCCAGGGCAACACATCCTAAAATGGGAACTACATCATTCTCTTGCTTAAACGCCTCTATTGGTGTCTCCCCATGTACAATATATATATAAAAAAAATCCAACTCCTTAGCTGCCTTTCCATGCTTTCCAGTTTGTTCCCACCTTCTCACTCATTTCTCACACACCTTTAGGCTTCACGGAAACTGGATGCTAGTGCCTTATTGGGGCCCCCAGCTCACCTTCTCCCTCCTGTCTCTGTTGTGGAAATCTTGCTCATCCTTTATGGTAAACTCAAACCCCACCTCTTCCATGAATCCACTCAGTGCAAGACCACTAGTTTTGAACCCAGGGTGACTTGGATTCTAATTGTGACTCTCTTGGGGAATGTCACTTAATCTTTCTGAGACTTGGATTTTTCATCTGTTAAATAAAGACAAAAATACCAACCTTGCAGAATTGTTGTGAGGATTAAGGATAATGGGCACATAGTAGGCGTTCAATAAAAGGAAATTCTCCTTATTTCCGTGGTCGCTTTGACTATCCCACCGCACTGGATTGGAGCCGCTGGTTCTACGCGGGCTGCATTTGCTTTGTGTTACACCTGGTGGTCGACAAGGCCGTCTTGACCACTAGACTGCAAGCTCGCTGTGGGCAGGGCTGGTGATTCACCCTGGACCACCTACCGCCTGGCAGAGAGCCTGCAAATAAGTGGAGAACGAGACAAACGTAGGAAAAAGATATACAGGCGGAAGGAGGATACAGGCGGAAGGAGGGCAGACGCAAGCGCACAGGGCTGCCAGACAGCTTTCTGCTGGACTCTGGAGCCAACTGCCAGCGCAATCCGAGCCGGGGGTGGGGCCAGGATATGGGGGCGGGGCCTGGAGCGGACCCCCGCCCCCGTCCGTCCACTAACGCGCTCCGCTGTAGCAGTCTGCTGGCAGCGAGGTTCCTGGCGCTGCTTCCAGGCTCCTCTGCGGCGGGGCGGGTCCGGGTGCTGGCGCCGAGATGCGCCCCGTGCTCGGCCTCCTCCTGGTCTTCGCCGGCTGCACCTTCGCCCTGTACTTGCTGTCGACGCGACTGCCCCGCGGGTCGACACTGGGCACAGCCAAGGAGGCTGGAGACAGGTGCGTGGCGGCGGTGACGGGGACCGGGGTTCGGGTCAGAGGAAGGGAGCCAGGTCGAGGATGGGGTCTGGGAATCGGATTTTCGGGTTCCTGGATCGGGGGCTTGGATTTGGGGCTCAGTTCTGGGACTTAAGATTGGGCCGCGTCTACACGGTCTTGGGCAGACCGGGTGGACGAGAGCGGGGCCTGGCCCTGTCTGGGACCTGCGTGCTGCCGTCTGCGCGGGAGTGCTGTCTGGTGTCTTTGGGGTGGTGATTTGCGGAGGGAAACGCGGCGCCTTACCTTGGGCGGATCCTGCTGGAGCACCTCTGTTCCCGCCATTGGATCGCCTCTTGAGCGGTGTTCCCGTCGCCTTCCCAGGCCCAGCCCTGATCCCCGTTTGCATCCGACCTTCGCCTCTTTGTGGACCCGCAGCCCCTTCGTAACGACTGCTCTCAGCCTCACTCTATCGTCCTCCCCGCTTCACTTCACTACACTTCTGTCAGGTCTGCCCTTGGGGCTTTATAAAAGGCATCCGGTCTTCAGGAGAAACGTTGATGGACAACTTTAAATTATTCACTAATTAATTATCTGCTGTCTTTTCTTGGCTGTCTCTGCTCTTTTCCTTTTACTCCCTGACAGGTTGAGGCAGGAGGCAGTACAAATACCTACCGGGCTGATTTGTCGTGATAAACCAGCATACTGTTTATAAAGTTAATGGAAGTGTGTCAAGGATGTTACTGATGTTTGAATATTAGGACAGCTGTTTTCAGTGACTGTATTCTTTTACTCTAGCTGGGAAGACTCTGCTGTGGGTGTTAGACATACTAAGAGAAATATTCTGATGAGAACCAGGAGGGTTTGCTTATAATTGATCATTGATGGATTTAAGAGTTGTTCAGCTGGCAAAGGCAAGGTAGCCTTTACACTGTAACCCTTGTACAGGGTTCAGAGTGCACTGAGGATCATATAGAGAGGCAGGGTGAAAAGCAGCTCTTTGAAAGGGTTGGTTCCAAGCCTGACATATTACCAAGAAGATTATGTTTATGGTATGGACAAATATACTTTCCCAGGGAATCTTTAATTGGCTCTTTTGTGACTGATAAAGCAGTCATTTTACCTAGTACCTTCGGAGCAGTGTGAAGTTTGAATTGTCCTTGGCCTAAAGCTTAGGGGGAGGGGGTACTCCTAGAAAGAAAGGCAGTTTAGGACGTTTAGTACTTGCCTAGAAATTAATCCATTTGCCTCTTAAGAATAGTTCATAAAACCTGAGAGCTAAGAGGGAACTTAATGATTATCCACCTTCAACCCCTCATTTTTCCGATAAGGAAACTGAGGCTCAGGGACTAGCCTGAGATCACACAACTGGACAGTAGCAGAGTTGAGATGCTATGCCAGGTCCCTTGCTTCCAAACCAAGGCTCTTCTCCTTGCCTCTGCTGTGTTATATCAGGTCATCCATTTTTCTGGCCTCCCATTAAGTGTGTGTTCCCAGCAGACCAGATGATGGGCACATTTATAAACCTACTTTGGAAAGAAGACACAACAAGTGACTTTATTAGGTATTAGGCTGATCTGGACTCTTGTTTCCATCTGCTTTTCCAAATCTCAGGTCACTGTGGTTCCCCTCGGACCTGGCTGAGCTGCGGGAACTCTCCGAGGTCCTTCGAGAGTACCGGAAGGAGCATCAGGCCTACGTGTTCCTGCTTTTCTGCAGTGCCTACCTCTACAAACAGGGCTTTGCCATCCCTGGCTCCAGCTTCCTGGTCAGTATCCTGCCCTCCTCCTGTGCCTGCCTCCTGGGAATCCACCTTCTGTCTTTGTAGAGGGGCCCTTAGGCTGCAGATCCTACAGTCCAGAGGACAGACGACTGTGGCTACCATTTGTTGACAGCTTTCCCTGTGTCAGGCACTGTCCTAGTTGCTTTACCTGCAAGACCTTATTTAATTCTCCTAAGAGCCAACAATGGGCACTTTTATCCACATTTTACAGATAAGGAAATGAATCGCGAGAAGTTAAGTAACTGTCCAGGTGACAAGGCGAGGAGGGGGTTGGGCTGAGGTCTGAACCCACATCCGCCCAGCTCCAGGGCCTGCCTTTCCTCTTAGGTATGCTGCTTTTGTTTCTAAGGATTTGATAGGTGTGGAGCACTGTCCTTGAGACCTCTCCCCCTCCGCATGTTGGTGTTTCTTTTAAAATCTGTTTTCTCCACTAGTCTGTGAGTTCCTTGAGGTCAGGACCTGTTCCTTATTCTCAGCCTATGTGCTTCTTTGCCTGGCCCAGGGTAGTGCCTTCATAAATGTTTGAAGTCTCCCTGTGTGGAGAGGACGAGTCATTGTGGTTTTCCAGGTGGCCCCCTGGCTCTCGGGAGCCACAGTGCTAGACCTGGGCTTGTGCTTGGGCTCTTGGATGCTTCTCATCAGTTGCCATCTCCCACGATACAGAAGAATCTGTGCTGTCCTCCCAGCAGCATTTTAAGCTGGTTGGTATAAATGTATATATCTGTTATGGCTTTGGGTAGGTTTGAATCCCAGCTGTGTAACCCTGAGCAAGTCATTTAACTTCTCTAACACTGTTGCCTCATCTGTAGAACCGGCATTCTCCTATGTAACCCCCTAGGATTGTTACATGGGAGGATTAAATGACACAGTGGGTGCAGAGGGGCTGGCACGGTGATGGTGCGCTGCCTGGCACACAACAGCCCTCAGCACTTGCTGAATGATTGGGTGACTGAGCAGGAAGACTTGAAAGCTTCCTTCTGCCCTGCTTCTCCCTCCGGCCCCAACATTCAGCTCAGGCTGGATCCGCCTAAGCAGTTTGCTAGAAACTGGAAGAAAAGCAAACACATTCTGCCAAGAGAGATGGGGGTGTGTATGGTGCTTGAGGTCAGGGACTGACTCCTGGGGCTGCCCCTGTACCTCTTTCTCTCTTGAGCTGATCCCTCTTCAGGGCGAAGAGCCAGCTGCTACCTGGAGGTGAATCCTGTCTCTGCCTTGTGTGACTTTGGGCACGATACTTAATCTTGCACCTATAGAAGGGGTGAGGATGGTATACTAAACAGGGTCATAGTGGGGATTAAATCAGACCTGTAGTCAAGCACAAAGTAGGTGCTGAGGAGATCCCTACCTTCTCACTTCCAGGTTCCCCTTTTACTTTCTCTTTTGGATCCCATGTTTGGCAGGATGATGTCTACCAGCCAAACTGCACTTAGGAAGTATTAGTTCACTTTTCCATTTTTGTCAATCTAAGGCTTTTTTGAGTGTCAGCTAGAACTCTGGTCAACATGGAACCCCCAGTGGTAGCATTACAGAGAAGTAATTCCTGCAGGCAGGAAAGACATGAGACATTTTCTAAAGCTTATGAGGTCTTACTGAGGGAAAATTCATGGTTTGTGTTTATTTAAAGTAGCAGAAATAACTTGTGAGCTTCATTGCTGCCTCTTCCCAGGCCACCAGGGCTGGCAGGGCCTTTCACAGCCCAAGTGGCAGGCTGGGGGCTGTATACACAGATTTCCCCATTTAATTCTGTCTTGCCCGCTGAGGTTTTAATCTTCTTCCCAGTTTCAAAGGTGAGGAGACCGAGGCCGGGGCTGTAGTTTCCAGCTCCTTCATCACTTTTTTTCTTTAAAAAAATTATTTATTTTTGGTTGTGTTGGGTCTTCATTGCTGCACATGGGCTTTCTCTAGTTGCGGCGAGCAGGGGCTACTCTTCATTGCGGTGTGCGGGCTTCTCATTGCGGTGGCTTCTCTTGTTGCGGAGCACAGGCTCTAGGCGCGCAGGCTTCAGTAGTTGTGGCACGTGGGCTTCAGTAGTTGTGGCTCGCGGGCTCTAGAGCGCAGGCTCAGTAGTTGTGGAACATGGGCTTAGTTGCTCCATGGCATGTGGGATCTTCTGGACCAGGGCTTGAACCCATGTCCCCTGCATTGGCAGGCGGATTCTTAACCACTGTGCCACCAGGGAAGCCCCTTCATCACTTTTCATTCATCTCTTTAGAGTGGGAGTTAGGTTTTCTCCAGGAAAACCACTGAAGGAGGAGGGAACCTAGGACTCTTGGGCTCCAGGACAAGATGGCTGGTAGCTGCCAGATGTTCTCATGGCAGAGGATTTGTTTTCTTTGCAGAATGTTTTAGCTGGTGCTTTGTTTGGGCCATGGCTGGGGCTTCTGCTGTGCTGTGTGCTGACCTCGGTGGGTGCCACGTGCTGCTACCTGCTCTCCAGTGTTTTTGGCAAACAGCTGGTGGTCTCCTATTTTCCTGACAGAGTGGCCCTGCTGCAGAGGAAGGTAAGGCGAGGGGGTACATCTAAGTGCCGGGCCCCCAGAAAGTTACCACGTGGCCCTGAGGGGAGTAGGGGCAGAGATCTCCCACAGTGGTCCTCTGTCCTGCCTCAGGATGTCCCAGGGGTCCTGTTGGTGTCTCCAGGAGACACAGATCTGAGCTCAAATCCCAGCTCCATCACTACCAGCTCTGTGTCTTTGGGCAGGTTCCTGACTTTTCTGAGCCTCAGGTACCTCCATTTTAAAAATGAGGAAAAGAATCTCTGCCCTGGAATTTATAGAATATGTAAAGTATGTAGAACAGTGCCTGGCACCAACAGATTTTCAATACCTGGAGACTCTTTCTGCTTCTTAATGGCCTTGTCTTCTTTGGCTACAGGTGGAGGAGAACAGAAACAGCTTGTTTTTTTTCTTACTGTTTTTGAGACTTTTCCCCATGACGCCAAACTGGTTCTTGAACCTCTCGGCCCCAATTCTGAACATCCCCATCGTGCAGTTTTTCTTCTCTGTTCTTATAGGTAAGACGTGGTGTGTAAGTTTGACTCTCACAGTTGTCCTGGGCATGTGCCTGCCTCTGCGAGCACAAGCTCATGAAGAGCATCGAAAGGCCTTATCTAAAGTAATTGTTCCTGACTGCAGATCTACTCGGGCTTGAACATGAAAACCCATAAAAATACTTCTGGAAAAAATAGGGATTGTTCATTCTGTAACTGTATTTAATGCCTATTGTGTGCCAAGCACTGTGCCAGGCCCTGGGATTAGAAGAGTAATCTGTGTAACACACACATCTTGGCTCATAGTAAGGGCTCAGTAAAAGCAGAGTTGGAGTGAGGGGACGTGGGCAGAAGGCAAGTGGAGGCAGGGGAAGGGTCAGAGCAAGGGGCTTCCTGTTTGGCTTTGGCCCCTGTTTTGATTAAGATCTGCCTTAGCAAGAGCTGGTACTAGTGCGGTTCCTTCTTGCCTTTTGACAATTGTATGACCTTCAACAAGCTCCTTACCCTCATGGGCCACTTAGCTAAATGAGGGGCTAGGACTAGAGCAGTGTTTCTCTAAGTATGAGCTTTGAACCACTTCCATCTGAATGGTAAAATTGCTAACAGCCTGTAAAATCACTGACTATTACTTTCTCCACACTGAAAGCAAACCACGCTCTCTAAGCCTAAGGCAAGGATCGCCTCTCTTAACCCTTCTTTAGAACATGGAAGGGAAGGCTACTCAGAGCTCTAGGTCAAACATGACAAATCTGTGGTTGAGCAGCTGCTATTAATAGGGAATTCCTGAGAGAAGTTGAGATCTTAAATTGAAGCAGAATCTACCACAGCTAATTCTGTCAGACAGGCTTTTAGACAGCATGCCTCAGCACCTCTGTTAGCAGCCTGTAATCACCCAGGTGGCACGAGGCTTGGAAAGACTCCGGAGACCGAGATTCTAGTTACCCTTCTGAAAAGCTGTGTGACCTTCATGAGTCTATGATCTTGAGGTATCATCTACTAGAGGAGTGGATCATCAGGGGGTCCCAAACCAATCAGAATCTTGGGAGCGGGGGTCAGGAGAGGCTGTTAGAATGCAGGTTCCTGGGTTCTACCCCACACCCAGGTAACCAGAATCCTTGGGGTGTTACCTGAGGATGTGTTTTTAACAACTTCACCAGGGGTTTGTTATACAACCAGCCTCTCTAGCTACCAGTCAGACTTTGTGGGATCCAGTGGATTTGATGACCTCTTACAGACAGTACAGAACATGAATAGTACTACTGCTTCTAAGAAACCTGTTTTTATCACAGGCATACTGTAAATCTCATTATGCTGGTGCTTCTCTTTACTTTGGCTGTTGGGCGCTCAGAACCAAATTTGGGGACACCTCTAGCAAATGAGTGAACTTTATGCATTTTTGCTTAAGTACTAACTGTACTTTGTTTATTCTTCTCTCATTTTGTTTTATTCTTCATTCATTTTGTTTTTTCCTATTTAAAAAAATGTCTAATCTTACTGTAGTATATATATTTTGTGAACCATCTCAAGTCCTTTTGCTGAATGAGACAAATGTATGTGGGAAGTGAGGAAAGGAGGTGAAAGAGTGGAAAAGAAGGGAAAGAGGTAATATGTTTAGAGGCCAGGAATTGGGCAAAAACAGTACAAAACTGGAGTCACTGTTGTGAATTCCTGGTGACATTTCTGAAGGACTGTTGTTCTTCATTTTCCTGCTCCCCAGTAACAGGCTCTTTCCCTTTTCTCCTTCAAGGTTTGATCCCATATAATTTCATCTGTGTGCAGACGGGCTCCATCCTGTCAACCCTGACTTCTCTGGATACTCTTTTCTCCTGGGAAACTGCCTTTAAGCTGTTGGCCATTGCCCTGGTGGCCTTAGTTCCTGGAACCCTCATTAAAAAATTTAGTCAGAAGGACCTACATTTGAATGAAACAAGCAACGCTCATCATCTAAATAGTAGAAAGGACACCTGATATGGATCCTTTGGTTGCCGCATCCCTGGACTCTACTGTTTATTTGTGTAATGGGCGTGGTCCTCTGAAGCCCCTCATTGTTTTTAAATTATTCTCAACAGGTGATTTGGACGCTATTCTTCTGTGTGCACTGTCTTGTCCTGAAGGACACTCTGTGCTCTAGAAGGTGAATTATATCAGGTTCTCAAACCAGCCCTGATTTAGCAGGACACTCTGCAAAACGGATGGCCTCCTAGCAAATCCTATTTATATTTTACTGAATAACAAGGAACTCAGGCCAAGCCCTGAGCTGCTTCGGGAGAGGATGCTGATTGCCCTTGTCCAGGGCGCCTCTTCTGCACAGTGATCAGCTGTTGTGACAGGTGTTATCCTTTTACGTCCCTTGTGGACATGATTAGTGTAGATAATGACATGTGAACCCACATCACTGACACCACTCTTCATCTTGTTAGTCTCCTGAAGAGTGATCCTTCTGCACTGTTTTGCTGATGACCTACCTCTTCCATAAATCAGAGGAAACAAGCTGACAAACTGTATAGAATTTCCATGTACAGCTCAAAAGCACAGTGATTGCTGTGCTGCTCTTTGTGTTCAGATGCACTGATGTTACCACATATGTCACATCTCCTCTTGGTTGCATGTCCTGACAATTCAGCTGATTGCAAACAGACTATTGAATATCAATGGAGCAAACTGTATGTTACGAATATATTCTGGAGAAGTTCTTACCCATCTGGATGGGCAGAACCCTTGAATCACTTGAACCAAATGACTGTCAGTACATTTTCTAGTCTGTCTGTTCTGTGTGGGAATCCCTCCTCTGTCTTGCTGGGACAATGGATTTAGTACACTCCAATATCATCCAGTATACCTCTGAATGCTTTTTTTCATTTTGTCATTTCCTGAGAATAACTGAGGGATAATTCTATTTTATCTTTTATTTATTTATTTTTTTGCAGTACGCGGGCCTCTCACTGTTGTGGCCTCTCCCGTTGTGGAGCACAGGCTCCAGACGCGCAGGCTCAGCGGCCATGGCTCACGGGCCCAGCCACTCTGCGGCATGTGGGATCTTCCCGGACCGGGGCACGAACCTGTATCCCCTGCATCGGCAGGCGGACTCTCAACCACTGTGCCACCGGGGAAGCCCCTATTTTATCTTTTAATTCAGGTGAATTAAGGGGAAAATTTGGTTTTGGATTAATTTGTTGTGTTGTATTTTAATGATCTGTGGCTGTCATGGCTTCCTATGGCTGCAGTATTGAATTGGCACAGACCTGTTCATGCTTCCAAGGACAGAAGGGCCTTGGCACCTAAAATGACCAGCTCTGGGATCCTGTACCCTACAGGAGTTCTTATCAGAACTGTTGTCCCTGGGCACCATCTGCTGGGTTTTTGATTTGGCTTGGCCAAGAATCTTGCCAAGGCTTTAATGTAGACCAATTGTTCTACATGAATTCTTGGGAATACTTCTGTTTAGTACAGAGAATGAATTTCCAAGCAGTGTTTTTTGGACATGGTATAATCCAAAAAACACAACAAGGACTTCATTTTTAAGGATGTGTTGCTTTAAAAGAAGCTTGATAACAAGAGTGGGAGTGAGGAGAATGCCAACTGGACTTGGGAATCCGTGGCTCTTTGTATTCTGAAGTAGGAGGAGGGAAGGGGAGACACAAGGAAGCTCTCTACACTATTGAAAGTATGGCCCTTTGCCCTTTATCCAGATCCTTGGATTTGTCTCTCTCCCATCTCGCCCGTGATTTTGCAACAATGTGCCTTATCAGTTGTGAGTTTACAGGCAAAGCAATTTCCCAAATAAATGGATATAAATATTCTGTGTGGTGTGTGTTTCTACATGTTGCTAACTTTCAATTCCCATTGCCAGTGGGAATCGGGATTGGCTGAAAATCAGACAATCCAAAGTGGTGTCTTAGCTTTCTACTCTTACCAGTTGTATACACTGGAAGCCAGATTTTCATTTTTGCCTTTTCCCTCGTATGCATACTTTATAGTAGGGTACTAATACCACAGAAGTAGCTGTAAGATGGGCAGCAGGAAAGTCATAGGGAAGAAGAGTGCCTGTCTAGGATATGACAGAATAATCACGAAGAGACGATAACAAAAGAAAATCATGGTCATCTCTTCCTTCTGTGGATGTGTCTGACGAAAGAGCCCCAGAAACCAGCTTTTCCCATCACCTATTTTTCCTGGCTGCGGGAAACCCAGTCATGTAAAATCTTCCTTTCCCGTAAGTTCTGACAAATACTGAGACTTGTGAAGGCAGCTCTCAGGACACAAACAGTACCTATAAGGAAAAGACAGGACAGAAAACAGTGAAGTACACTTTTTGTTTAATTCCATGCATTTGTTTGCTTTGATAGTCGCTCTTGTTCCCATCGCTGTACAATTGTTCAATACAAAGAGGGAGCCGGCATCAGAACCCACACAGGGAGCAGGGGAACAGTACCGGAGACCTCAGAGGACACAGATGAGGGAGATCATTCTGAGACTTGACTACAAAAAAAGTCAATTTGCTCCAAATTGAAAGTAAGTCAAATTATTGCAATCAAGAATCAAAGTGGGTCGTCCCACTTCCAGACTCTGAGAAGTGGTCGCTCGAGGTAGTGAGCTACCCAGGCGATGCGGTCAATAAGGGACATCTTCCTATTAGCCTGCACCTTCTGGTGGGGTTCCCTCTGGCCTGCAACCATGGGAGGACCCTGTATGTCTGGTCACTGGGCAGCAGCCTGGGGCCAGGAGCCAGTGTGCCCCTGAGTGCTGTGAAGTGGCTCTAGAGAGTAGGCCTGGGATTTGGCCGGAAGTTTTCTTACAGTGGCCTTACCATCTGCTTGGGGGCTTGGCTCTGTGTGAAATCCTGCCAGCATGCTCTGGTTACGTGACAGTTAACAAAAGCCTTAACCTAACCCTTTTGGGGTTACCCTATTTCTCAGAACAGTGATTTCAGAGCTCCCCTCTTCTGCCACCTGTCCCTGAGAAGTGTTCCAGGCTCCACAGGGGTCCTCCACTTGGCAGTCTAGTTCATTCCAGTTTGAATAGGTGCTTGCAGTATTGGCTGTAACATGCAAACAAGCAGACTAATGTGATTCTTATGTGCTAGTCTGTGAGGCTGCTAACATTGGCGATGTGAGTATATTAGGACATTTATTCTATGAAATCAGCAATGAAGAAAACTCTTGCTGCCTAGAAAGGCACTAAATTCATACTGACAGTACAAGTCAAAGTCTTGAAAAGAATGTCACGTTGTTTTGGTACATCAGTCTCATAGAGTCTAAGGAAGAAGCAAGTAACTGGGACTTGTATTAACTTTCTGTTTATAGAAGGTGGTGGAGGAACATGCTCATTTAACAATGAGATGATGTAAATGAGGAGACATTTTGGAATTCAATATACAATTGGAATCATACTCCAAAAGGGCAGTGGGTGGAGGCACGTGGCCTTCTTCCTGTCATTGGTGCTGCCCCCTGATAGCCGTAGGGTGGGGTCTATAAGGAGTACACTGGTATATCCTGTCATTCTCCCATCAGGGCTAACTCAAGATCTCAAACCACCTTAGGAAATTAATTATGAGGTTAGAGCTGGGACAGCAAACAGATCTCCCCTTGCACACCAATTCCAATCAAGTGCTAATTATGGCTCCAAATGCTGTGTTGTGAGAGATTCTGAGGCCATGTCCAGGCTCAGTAGGAAAGAATATGGTGGTCAATAAATAACATGGTCTTGGGTATCGAGGGTGGAGATGGTAGATGGTGGTATGAGGTGGTATTTTGGTTTCTGGCTTGGTAGAAAAACAAAATACAACATAGCGCACTATACTGCAGAGCAGGGTAGGAATTTCTTGGAATTTGTAGAATTCAGTCACAGGAAGTTCAAGTAGAAACATTTGAAGGAAGGGGGGCAGATTGAGACAAAAGGGCATGGAAAAAAAGGGTAAATCTTTTGATCGATAAGAATGCATTCACACTGGAAAAACGTCAATGCTCCACAGTGGGAGAGGGCGTTTAAAATTGGGTTTGTACCAGGAAAACCCCAAACCATCAAATCTATTATTACTTAGGGTAAGAGGAAAATGTAGTACAATGAGGCCCTGAAGTGGAAGTCCAGTGTACTTATTAAATCCTACTAAAATATCCTTAATTCTAGAAGGATGGATTTGTTGATACTAAAGTTTTAAAATATGTGAACTTCAAGTTGGTCATACCAAACCATCATACAACACAGTTAACACCTTCACCTCCCTAGGTAGGTGCTCCCCACAATCTCGCCAACAGGTCCAAACTTTAGTGGTGGTAAGGTCTATTATAACTTCAAAGGAGAATGCAGGCTTCTCAGTCCCTCTGCCAAGCAATTTTAAGAGGAATTGTTATTCAGAGGACATGATCTAGAAATAGATAGGAATCAGAACCAAATGCCCATCTGCAAAACAAATAAAAACTCATTATCTTGCAGTCAGTCAAAGCCAGATGCTAAATGAATGTGGAATTCACTTCAAGGGGGTTAAACTTTTGATCAACAATGAAGCTTGAAATCATAGTCCTGTGAGTTCCTTAAAGCACTGCCACCCAGTTGTCAGACTGAAGAATTAGCTCTTAAATTCCCCGAGCTCTTCATTCTACTCTTCACATGACTGTGGAGTTGTTCTCAAAGAAACACACACTAATTCAAAATTGTGCTGGTTATTTCAAGGCAGGCAGTGAAGGGTAGCCTGGGATACAGAAGGCATTTCTCTTTTAACCTAAAGACACTGTTCTCTGAAGCCTCTAGTCACTTCTACTAAAAAATAAGTAAAATGTTCAATGTGGAACTTTATTCAACTATTTTTTTTAAATAAATTTATTTATTTATTTTTGGCTGCGTTGGGTCTTTGTTGCTGCGTGCGGGCTTTCTCTAGTTGCGGCGAGCGGGGACTACTCTTCGTTGTGGTGTGCGGGCTTCTCATTGCGGTGGCTTCTCTTGTTGTGGAGCTCAGGCTCTAGGCGTGCAGGCTTCAGTAGTTGTGGCTTATGGGCTCAGTAGTTGTGGCTCGCGGGCTGTAGAGCGCAGGCTCAGTAGTTGTGGCGCACGGGCTTAGTTGCTCCATGACATGTGGGATCTTCCCTGACCAGGGCTCAAACCTGTGTCCCCTGCATTGGCAGGCGGACTCTCAAGCACTGCACCACCAGGGAAGCCCTATTCAACTCTTGACAATAGAGTGAATGACTTGAAGATTCAATACTGTCTGCTATGCTAACTTGCTCATAACAGTCAATCCAGACAGGTATATGGCATTACCATGACAGACAGTCAAGATGGGAATTCGAAAAAGTTATCAAAATTATGAGGTATTGGGGTGGGTTTTCCAGGAAGACCATCACTGAAAGGGTTAAGACACGTTAAGCTTCATGTTCCTCTTTGGCCACGACAGGTGGGCAAGACCTGGACACGCTGAAGGGTCAGTGTTTTATGTTGGACAGAAAGAGGACACAGAGGGACTTCCCTGGCGGTCCAGTGGTTAAGACTTCACCTTCCAATGCAGGGGATGCGGGTTTGATCCCTGGTTGGGGACCTAAGATCCCACATACTTCGTGGCCAAAAAACCAAGACATAGAACAGAAGCAATATTGTAACAAATTCAATAAAGGCTTTATAAATGGTCCACATCAAAAAAAATAAATAAATAAAGAGGACACAGAGTTGTAGCCTCTCTGTTCTCAGAAGTAATGAACCAGAGAGATTCACAGTATGGTGTGGTCTGAAGTCAGAGGATGAAAAATATGGGCTTTCAAGGTACTTTTCCAGCTCTGTGACTAAGAGACTAAGCCTCATTCTAGAACTTCTCTTGTCTTGCTATGAGATGACATCACAGGCATTTTTTCGTCATGCCATCTCTTTATTTCCTTTTTATAGTCTCCCAACTAGGAGAAAAATGTCGGTTTTATGGGATTTATTAGGAAGGAGATTACAAACTATGCTGCCAGTTCTTGAAACTATCTACCCCACAGGCCCCATGCAGATTCCCTGTAGGCCTGTTCCTCTCAGGGCATTAAATAATTCTGTTTGTGCTTCTAATGTAGTCCCATGATTTTATTTCTTAAGAAACTCGAGAAAATGTACAGCTTTTGAACTCTTTGTCCACCATTCAGTCACCTGATGCCCACCTAGGAGCTTTTGCGATCAAGTCAAAATCACAACGTATCCACTGGACCTCAGGGTGGTACACGCATCCTCAGATGATTGTTGTTGTACACAGAAAATGAGGGAATACAGCTAAGACAAATACCAGGGAGCTCCCAAATGGCAGTTCCATTTTCATTCCTTCATAAAAATCCATCATAATTCATGGTTAGCAATAAACACAATCATTGTGCTACACCATAAACCACACTTTCTGATCGACAGAAAATGAGAAAGATAATTATAAAATAAAATAACAATGATAATAATACCATAACTTAAGATCTTTCATGTAGTCCAGCTACAGAATTTATACAAAATGGAATAATTTAATGAAACAATACTGCTCTCTGTATAAGTTAAATATTTTCCTTCAGCCTACCTAAGAGCTACAAATTACAGACACTAAATTTTAAATCAATGTCTCAACATAAAGTGTAAACAAATGGAGGGATCAAAACAAGCAAAAGGAACTGCTCTATATTCCCTCCTGCTTTTCCTTTTTGGCCGATGCAATCAGTGACACCCAGAGGAGGGTGATGTTTTCATTTGCACTGGAAATGGTTTAATACCTGTGTATGTCAGTCCTTCCTGAAGTCCAGTCCGATGCAATATCAGAGCGTCTAGCCACACTCTCCAGGTCTTGAGCTTCGAGGTTGTTTGGCATTAACGGATTTTGGAGACAGAGACAGGAACTAGGCCAACATCTGTTTTTATATAAAATTCTAGATAAAAATTTCCTTAAAGCCAAGGCACCATGAGGTACCTTGGGATGTTTCTCAGAGCCCATGACCCTAGAGACAGGAAGGACCTCATGCCTTGGACAATATTTTTCCAATCTCTGCTTTGCATCAGTTGTTCTTTCTACGAATTTCCAAATCCAATTATTCAAAACTACACTGATCCAAATACATGTTACAAGTAGCATTTAACAAAAATGCTATCGTGATAGGGGAGGGGTTGCCCTTTGCAAGTTGCTTATTTTGCCTTTCTTCTGATAGTGGTAGCCAGTCACTACAGCTTCTGGGATAGAATGAGTTAACAAATAAAAACATGGGGGATGGTTTGGGATTGGATGTCGGGAAGACTGACACACCTCCTAGCTGTCTTCAAGGACTGTTCTGTTTAAATCAATAAAACTCTAGTAGACAAGCAACCTGGTTCCAGGGCGGGGTGATCCCATCTTCTGCACGTAGTTGAACTGAGACATTCTGAGAACGTCCTTTTACAAATTCCACATTTGCTTTTCCAACACTGTTGGACATTCTCTTTTTGTCTTCTCCTTCTCTCCTCCTCAGGCTCTCCCTCCCCTGCCCCCTTTTTCCCTAAAAGAAGCGGCCAACAGGTGGAAAGGAAATAGGCCGCAGGAAACTGGCACTTGAGTCTGAAAAATCAACACATTGGTCAAGGTAATGCATTTGCCAAGGTAGTGACATTGACAGCATAAAAAGCAGAAAATTTTTCAAGGACAAGGTTGGACACTGTCTGTAAGTCTCACTACCAACGCTGCTCAGCATTTTAAAAATGAGATCAGCTTTGACACGCGCAGTTTTCTTTTTCCTCCTAGAGGAAGCACATGCCCTCAAAGGCCTTGGGTGCAAGTCTCTGGTCTCCAAAATTGTCTAGGTCTTTCCATCACCCATCTGGACAAGCTGGGTGAATTTAATGTGGTCTGTTCACAGATTACCTGGAATTGCTTTTCTTTTGCTGTTTTTGTTTTCTAAAATGTTCAGTATGTCTTGCTCTGGCTCTTCTTCAGTCACTTATGGCCAGAGGAACTGGTCCCCTGTTCAAGCAGCAGTAATACCTCCTGGCTCCACAGATTCCCAAGGATGTTGCTCCTGAATTCCACTTCTGTTCTTTCCTCCTTTCTTTCTCTCTCTCTCTCTTTTTTTTTGCAAGAAATTATTGTCTTTCTCTCTATCATATATAGTTCACTCTTTACAGTACAAAGTGTTAAAATGTCAAACAAAAATAAATATCAGTGTTACAGTAGCTAGAATATTCAATAAAATAGATCCCTGCCATTCTTGATTGAAATGTTCAGTGAGACTTAATTTCATTTGGATATTTTTTTCCAGAGATTTGTGAAGTCTCATGTTCCTGTTATTGCAGCTCATGTCTAGGGGTGAGAAAGATGGGGCAGCTCTCTTCCCAGACAAAAAAGCAGGGAGAGAGTGGGAAGAGTCTGGGGGTGGGATGGATGTGAAATGCCAGTATAGTCATGAGATCTTCAGGGTAGGTATTCTTTCATTACCAAGTAGCAGAGCTGTAGTGTTTATTGGTCCTAACTGTGGCATCAGAACGCTCCCCATCTGAAGAGTCACAGTCCGATTCTTCAAACTGCATAGGATTCTGCAAAGTCAAGACAACATAAGACCTTAATTCCTTTCTGCAGTCACTCAGTAAACGTATTTTGAGCACCTCTCATGTGACAGGCGCTGTGCTGGGTTGCTCGCTAAGATAAAGGAGATCAGGTCCTGTCCTTATGGGGTTTACAGAGAAAGAAGACATATAAAGATGATGATGGCAATTATGACGAAGGTGAGGACAGTGATAACAGTGCCCCCAAAGCCCTACATATATTGTTTACTACATTCCAGGCACTGCTGTAAGTGCTTTAACATCTATTAATCCACTCAATCCTCACAACAACCCTATGAAATAGAGGCTGTTATCATACCCATTTTACAGATAAGGGAATTGACCTACAGCGAGGTTAAGTGGCTTACCCAACGTCACACAGTGAGTTAGTGGAAAGGCTGAGATTTGCATCTAGGCAGTCAGATTTCAGGGTCTACACTTCCAACCACTATGCTATTGTGCCTCTCAGAAGACAGTACAGTCTGTGAACTAAAGTGTTACATGTGCTCTGATAGCATGTAGGGGCTGGTGGGGACACAGAGGAGGGAGGCTCACACCCTTAACCAGGTTGGGAGATGGGGTCGGAAGTGATGCTTGAGTGAAATCTTGGAATGAAGGGTTCCTCAGCAGTTCCGTGTTTGTGCTTCCTTTGGAAGAACTGCCCCCATTTTGGGGGGCTCTGTTATCTCTGTACTTCTACTGACTTCATGGAGGCAGTTGTTTTATCTTATATACTAGACGATGATTGTAAAGGCCCTAGGGACTTGAGCATATTCTAACCCAAAGAGCTCCAGGAAGGGAAGAGTGATGAGAGGAGAAGGGAGGAGAAGCCCCCACCTCATAGCCACGGTCCTCCGTACACAGCTTGCCCAGAGACATCTGCGTCTTCACACGGCGCACAGCACACTCCTTGTCAGACAGCCCGTCTGAATGCGAGGATATCTCAATGGGGATCTCTGGCGTCTGGGACAGCAGGTCATCTAGCTTCTCTGCCAGGCGGTCTTCAAGTTTATCCACTAACTCCTCAGGGCTGTTTGAGTGGTCACTGGTATTTCCTTCCTCTCCGTCAGACACAGAGAAATTCTCAGAGCTAAAGGTTGAATACGACTGGCAGCTGCTGATACAGCGATGGGGCCTAGAACCACAAAGAACCAGAGGAACTTAGTCCCGGGAACGGCTACTTTCCTTTTTTTTTTTTTGGCATGCCCCGGGATCTTAGTTCCCTGACCAGGGATCGAACCCACGCCCCCTGCAGTGGAAGCGTGGAATCTTAACCACTGGATCGCCAGGGAAGTCCTTACTTTCCTTTCCTTGTCTGTCAGTCACAGCCTTGGTGGGAGGTGATCTAGTTTTTTTTCCTGCCCCTGAGGGAGAGTCAAATCCCAAAAGGTAGAAACTGTTTAAAGCAACAGAGAGAGAAATCTGAGCTTTGTTTGTTTTATATGTTTATGTGGCTCCACACAACGCTCCAAAACTGATGGCTACCGCTGGTCTTTGAGAAAATCAGCTGGTCTAATGACACTGTGTACACCTGTGTGGTATGGAAATGTTCACATTGAGAGTATGCTTCTTATACACAGAGAATCAACCACCTAGGTTCTCAAGGGTGAAAGAGACTTTGGAGAGTCTCTGGTCTGACTCCTCTCCCAGAGCAGAAAACTGGAGGCAGAGAAGGGAAGTGACTTGTTCAAGGCCACACAGCAGAGCTGGGCTCGGGCCAGGTCTGCTCACGTGCCGCCATGTCCATCTCTACCTGCCTGGGCATGGTGGGGCATTTCTCATGGGGCAGAGTGGCCCGGAAGGCTGACCCCCAACAGAAATGTGCTTGGAAGGAACATTCACTCTGTGGCTGTGGGCACTGCCCAGCCAGTTGCTGGCTCATTCCAGGTAACATCTGGGTTTAGCTCTGATGAGGCAAAGCTCCTGGGGTGGGGGGAGGGGATTTACAAAAGTTCCTCATTTCTTTTCCATTGTTTGCAAGAAGCCTAGTAAATAAGAATACTGTTAGCTTACGCTGATTTAACAAACAAAACAAATAAGAAAAAAGAAGACTGCCCTTTCCCTCTGTCATTGTCTGATCTTTCTGTATTTCTTAGTACAAAGGGATTTTGATGGCATATGATCTGAGTTTGGTTGATGGGCAGGCCAGGTGATGGGCTGGGGGCAGGGGTGGCATCAAGGACACATGAAAAGAGGCCAGATGGAGGAAGCCCATGTGGGAAACGGAAGTTAAAGTAGGATTCACACCTTCTCAAGGCTGGTAATCCAGGGGCTTCCCTGGTGGTGCAGTGGTTGAGAATCCACCTGCCAATGCAGGGGACACAGGTTTGAGCCCTGGTCCGGGAAGATCCCACATGCCGCGGAGCAACTAAGCCCATGCACCACAACTACTGAGCCTGCGCGCCTAGAGCCTGTGTTCCGCAACAAGCCACTGCAATGAGAAGCCTGCGCACCGCAACTAGAGAAAGCCCACGTGCAGCAATGAAGATCCAACGAAGAGAGAAAGAGAGAAAGAAAGAAAGTCTGGTAATGCAGAAGGGAGACAGAGAGAAGAATGTTATAATATTAAAAGCAAAACCGTGAGGTAAAACCAAAATTTTGCATCATAGCAAGAAAGAAAGGTGGGAAGCCATTAGGTGGGCTGAATTAATGGTGGTCATAGGAACAAAAGCTGGAAGTAACATAATTGTGATGCCTGTAGAATGAGGTCAGAGGATGAAAAGACATTTTATTCGGGCTCAATGTCCCTGCATAGGAGAAAACACAGCGTCCAAGGAAACAAGACAGCAATGGCAATGTGGTAGGAATAGCTCAGGGGATGAGAACAGATTTCAATTTTGTGTACAGCATAGGGACCCAGAGTACAATTTACCAAAGTACTAGAAGTCCCTTGGTTTTAGGAAATTCCTGGTTCTGGGTAGGTACACAAACCTTCCTGGGGGATTCTTAATGGCTTCCTCTTCAAAAACAGATGCCTAGTAGCAGAAAAGGCCTCCTGGGAGGAAAACTACCTTCCATACTTCTACAAAAGGGCAGCTCTTAATTCTAGAAATGAGGGGTGTGGTCCTTCTTTAGTCCTATAAGCAAAGTTATTATTGCTGGCTAGGCAGGAAGCTATTTCTAAGGATGGGTTGAAGGAGGACTCGACTCATTTTATTATACTTAATTTGAGGTATAAAATCCAAGGCATGGAGAGTGCTGTGGATTTAATTGCAACCTCCCAAAATTCATATGTTGAAGCCTTACCTACAACGTGACTGAATCTGGAGAGAGGGTCTTTAAGAGGTAATTAAGGTTAAATGAGGTCATATGGGTGGGGCCCTAATCTGACAGGACTGTGGCCTTATAAGATGAAGATCTCTCTCTCTCTCCCCCACCATGTGAGGACACAGCAAGAAGGCTGCTGTCTGTAAGCCAGGAAGAGAGTTCTCACCAGGAACCTTGGACTTGGACTTCCCAGCCTCCAGAAGTGGGAGAGGTAAATTTCCATTGTTTAAGCCACCCAGTCTGTGGTATTTTGTTATGGCAGCCTGAGCAGACTAATATAGGGAGGTACACTAGAAATCAGTAAAATTACCCATAAAACAGCACAGCCATCTCTCATAAACTGCCCACTATATTGTCAATTATAACCTTGAATCCATATTTACTTTCCCCATCTTGCAGTTCCTATCTAGTGAATTTGGGTAAACTAGAATCTGCTCTGCATAGCCAGCTGCCAAAATGGGCAATGGTAGGTTCCAACTTCCCTATAAGCTGGCTGTTAGAAAGCGGCCTGTGATCGAACCGGAGGGCAAACTCAGGATTTTCCCTGATTACACTGAAGGCAATCACATTTGTTTATTGGTTTTACCTCTGTCTTCGTGGAAATTCAACTTCACTATCTACTTCCCCTTCTTCCTCTTCAGAGGAGTCATCTCCACTCTGAGGAGAACAAGGAGGGAAGAGTCTTATTTCTCTTTCTCTCTCTCTCTTACACACACACACACACACACGCACGCACACAGTCCCTGTAAAAGATTTAATTTTCATCAAAGGCATTGAGTGGTAGCTTGCTGTCATTTTTAAACATATATCTCTTTATTCATTTAGCAACTTTCCCTGGGTGTCCATGATGAAAGGCCCTGAACTTGAAGAGAGGAAACCGGAGAAGAGGTCTTGGATTTTGGGGTGGTCTCTTGTAACCATTGTCACTTGTGGTTCTAGGTTCTGATACAGAGACTCCAATAAGAGGTGATCTTTCAGTTCTTCAAAGCCCAACAACTACTTTTTTTCCCCTTTTATGTACCAATCACCTTTTCACTAAGATTATACTTATCATGCTTACATCATCTCTACTACTAAGACATACATTATTTAGGGTCAGACCCCATCTCGTTGTACTGTATTCCTCCTCCACCATTAATACAACACTGCATACAAGGTAGGTGCTTAGCACACGACTGAGTCAGCATGTGGGCACAGATAAGAGAACTCTGGTTGGGACATCTGAGGCCTCATCATTGCTGGGGCTCTGTGGTTGATCTGGAAGGGTGGGTAAGTGTCCCATCTGAGAACATGATCTTCCCTGTGAGGGAAGATTCCATTTCCCTTCCAGGGCATAGGAACAGCCCCACTTCAGATCAACTGTCATTAATGCATGGGATTACTACAATCCCTTGTGAGGCGGGTAAGTGGGTCCAAATAACTGTACCAAAAATTGAGGATAACTTACCTTTAAAGTCAGTTCTGACAGTCCATCACTTTTACCCATTTGTATTCTGATGTGCTTTTTTGAGTAGGAAAGACAGGGATGGAGTTATCTTGACTGTGGGGATGAGCACTTCCCCCTAGAAGACCCGTGGGAGTGTATCTCAGCAGAGAGAAGTTGAGCTGCTCTGTGGGAGTGTGGTTTTAGTGAGGCCAAAAGTAGAAGAGGTGTGTTCTGTGGCCTGCAGACCCACAGATGCCTCAAAATGGCATCAGGATGGTTCAGAGATACATGTTACTTGGGAGGGGACAGGGGAATGGGGTGATTGCTAAAGGGTGCAGGGTTTCTTTTTGGGGTGATGGAAATATTCTAAAATTAGTTGTGGTGATGGCTGCACAACTTGAGAGAAAGAATTCAGTTATACACTTTAAATGGGAGAACTGTGTGGTATGTGAATTGTATCTCAATAAAGTTTTTACCAAAAAATTATGTTATTGGCTTTAGGGGTCAGAGGAGCAGAGACTGACTTAGGCCAAATCCACTGCACTACCTGAAACACAATTTATTTCTGGGAAACCTCAGTCAATAGCAGCACTGTATGTGGAGGAAGAAATATAGTTCTGAGACAGTGGCCTTCAGCTTCAACTTCTTTTCTAGTAAATGTCTAGTTGACCAAAACATACTCATTTACATTTTAGACATTTTCATTCCTTCAACTGAACTTCTGATGAACGATGATGATATGAAACAATAGTTAAAATTGAGTGGGTGTTTTCTCTGTGCTAAATACTTTTCATACATAGTGTTATTTTTAACACATTAGCGAGATGAGCTCACATTTTTGGAAGGTTGCTACGTGCCAGGTCCTGTTCTAAATGCTTTATATGTATTAACTCATTTAATCTTCACATCGACCAATGAGACAGAGTCCACTATTAGCCCCATTTCATAGATTAGAAACCGATGTTCATAAAGGTAATAAGTGGAAGAGCCTGGCTTTGAACTCAGGTCTGACTCCCAAGTTTGGGCTCTTACCCACAAGGTAGGAGAGGTAGCCCGCCTCCCAGCTAATAAACCACAGGCAGCCAGTGGGCGAGGAGGAGAGGAACAGGTTTCAGTGACTGAGAACCGGCTGGATCATGACGGTTATTAATTAAGGCGATACTGTGAAGAAAGCTAGTTCCATGGGGGATTAATAGATGTTATTTTAAAAAGGCAATATGGTCAAATAGGTGAGGGAAGTGCTGGATTAAACAAGGTTATTGCATGATTTCTCAAAGCCTAGGATTTGTTAATGTGAGCTTAGGAAGCTCCAAGAGGGGACAGAGAATACTGTTTCCCAAACATGTTTTAGAACGGGAGCCTTCCTTCTTGCTACATCCCTTAGGACTGGGCTAGAGTAGCAGATTCCAAACTATTTTGATGACATGTTGCTAACATATGGCTATTTTTCTATTGATAAATTATCTACATTTGAATCAGTCCCCTGATTCAGGAGTTTCCAAAGTGTATTCCTTAGTCCATCACTTAAGCAGTGTGGAAAGTATTAAAAGTAAATAAACTGTTATTTATGCTTTTGTTATCTCATCCTTTTACAAAATGCATATTTTTTATGTATGTTTTATACTGCATAGAATATGACAGGCTCTGACATTCCTTGAAGGCAGTGACACACACCGTGGCTGTCATCACACCTTACCTTCTGAAGGGGCCTTGTTTTTCGAGGTAGCGCTGGGGGGGTGATGTGATGAGAGGTGTTGAGGGATGATGCAGACCCACAGCCGCTGAATTCCTTTTCTTCCATTTTCTCAGAACCTTGGGCATTTTCCGAGAGGGGATTGTGTGCTGGTGGCTTGAAAAGGTTGGGGTTCCTCCCCATGGGCTCGGCAGACGGGACGTCTAAGGACCCATGCTGTTCTGGCCTGCGCTGGAGGCAGGGGTCATAGGGGTCAGCCTGACAACAGCCCCAGGGGCCAGCCTGGCCCTTGTCGGGCTCAGAACTTTTCCAGCAATCTGCTGCCACGGCCGTGGAGATGAGGTCAGGGCTGGAGCCAGGCATCTGTCTTTGAGCATGGCTGCTGAGTGGGCTCCGCAGGGCCGCCGCGGGGCCAAAATACCTCAGGTTGTTGGCGCAGGTTGCAACGTCCTGTCCGTGCATATCGAGTCTGGGACGGTGACTCTGAGACGTGGCAGGAGGAGGTTGCTGGTGTTGCTGCTGCAGAGGACTATGATGATGCGGAGAAGGGTATTCGGATTGAGCCTGGTGCAGGTAAGTGGGATGGGGTGAATTTTCCCGGGCTGGCTGGCTTTTTAAGATCGCCGCAAAGTCACTATGGCTGCCTCGGCTACTCCCGCGGCGGTGGCGTGGTTTGCTCCGATATCGGCTCTTGCTGCTGGAGGTGGACATTTTAGGACTTCCGGACAAAGGGGATGCAGTGGGAGCCACTTCCACACTGGGGATACCTTCAGATCTCAACAGATCTGGCCTGGTAGAAAAGAACAGGTTTGGTTTTAAACACATGAAGACACATTCAAGTTTGGGGAAATGTATCCCAGGCCTTAAAATACACAAAATCTTTGAATCAGCAGTTACATACACAGGGATTTATCCAGTGGAGATAACGGATGTGCACAAAGATGTACGTTGGAAGATGTTATGTTAAAGCATTGTTTAAAATAGCAGAAAGCTAGAAACAACCTGATGTCCACTTACAGAGGATTCCCTTTATTCCTTCTGGATTTTATTCTGTACTTCACTAGCTGAGTACTCAATCTCCTTTAAATTCTAATTTTACCCTACAGGCTTCTTGACCTCTTCCTCATAGTATCAGCTCTCAGCTTGGTGCCAATATGCCAAGGCACAGGCATGGGTGTTTGCTTACAATCAGAAATCTGTCTGGTGATGGATCCCACAAGGGATCACAAAGGACAGAGGTCGGGGACCAGAGAAGGAAACCTCAGTTAATTAGACAAGAGGCTAAATTCAGGGAGTTTCGTCTAGACATGGTCCCTTTGAGGGCTGCTACTAAGTCATATCCACCTTTGCATGTGGAGGACACTAGCAAGGAGTCTTGCTCACAATAGGTACTCAGTAAATGTTTCAGGAAGGGGCCGAAGGGGGTGGCAGTAGAGGAGGGGGAATTAACAGAGAGCCCAGGAGGCTGCGTAGAGCCAGTAAGAGAAGGGCTCATGTGGAACGACCCTGGTATTCTACCGTGTTCCTAAAGGGAGGAGGGCCTCTCTCAGCCCACTGGGCTAGTCACGTGGCTCACGTGCAGGAGGAACCCAGAGCCTGCAGGTAAACCTTACACACACCAACACCAAGGCACACAGGCAACCAATAAATGATTTCTGAACTGAAGAACTGATTCAGGGCAGAGACTCTAGGATGCCAGGTAGTATCGCTACCTCCTTCCCCCCAAAGAGTAGCCCCACCCTTCTTTTGGACCAGACAGACACAAATCAGCTGGAGATTTCAGAGCTGGAGGGCCCAAACTCTTTTTTTTTTTTTTTAAAAAAAAAAAAACAGAATCCTTTACTCAAATGTATTATGAGAAACCCAATACATAAAATAGATACAGTAAGAGAACAGATTAGTGGCTGCCAGAGGTGGGGGTGGGAATAGGGGGTGGGCGATACACGTGAAGGAGGTCAAAGGTACAAACTTCCAATTATGATATAAATAAGTCATGGGATGTAATGTACAGCATGGTAACTACAGTTAATAATACTGTATTGTATATTTGAAATTTGCTAAGAGAGTACATCTTAAAAGTTCTCGTCACAAGGAAAAAAAATTTGTAACTATGTGCGGTGATAGATGTTAACCAAACTTATTGTGGTGATCATTCTGTAATATACACATATGTTGAATCATTATGCTGTACACCTGAAATTAATATAATGTTATATGTCAATTATATCTTAAAAAACCCAAACCCAGATATAGTAGAACAGCTGATGAGAGGAGGGAGAGCAGAAGCCCCTCCCCGTGGGGCTCCCCCTCCTTGTCCTCTTTACCCCCGCAGTGGCCTCAGAGACACCTCTGTTCAGGCCCTAGGGGGTCCCAGACCTTGTAAGGAAACCACAGATGCCTTCATCCTATGTGGTGAAGAACCCAAACTCCAGCCAAAGTGCCTCCTGGTCTCACAGCTCAGTATTATTAGAATCCAGACAAGAAGTCTCTCCTACTTGACAGTCTGGCTTGTTGGACAGACAGAATACAGCTTGAAGGTGCGTACAAATCACTTGGGAGCTTGTTGAAATGACTGCATGGGTCTGGGATGGGGCCTAAGAGCCTGCATTTAGCAGCCACGCTCTCAGATGATGCTGAACTAAGGACTACATTTTGAAGAGCCTCACAGGAAATCAGTAGGCATCAGGCAATAGGAGATGGGTTTTTCTTCTCTTTCAGGAGAAGTTCAGTTAAAGGCTTGTCTTAGCACAGAAGTTCCAGGTATAATTGGTTTATGATGAGGCGGGTAGGGTACTGTGCTGCTGTCAGCATCTTCCTGTCTCGGATTCACAGCTTTGTGGTCAGCTGGCCAACTTGTGGAACAGAAGGCATCTGGATCGAGGAGGTCCTGGGGCTTTTTATTGAGGAAAGAGAGCCCTCCAAGGCCCAGTTAGGGCATCTATCAATACTTACACAGTACTGGCTATGGCGGGATCTAAAAGAAAGCTATGGTGAAAGTGCCACTAAGTCAAGTAAAGGCTGTGTTTATTGAACCTGGCCGTGCAAAAATCAAAGAATAACGCTGAGACAGCACTTCACAGTTGACAAAGCAATTTACAATATATAAAACACAAGTTTCCTGCCATTACAATATCCATTTTACAGATGAGGGCACTGAGGGATCAGAGAGGTTAGCTGGCTTGTGTCTCTCACAAAGCTAGTAAATGGCAAAACTCACAACTTGAAGCCAAGTTTTTGGACACCAAGCAATAGTTCTTCCTCCATTCCAATCTTCTCCATATTCTCGTTTGTACACTAAAAGAAGAGAGGTGCTGGGATTCCTGGAAGGTTTTGCCAGGTGCCAACTGAAAACAACTTCTCAGAGCTTGACCAGAAGATGGTCAGGCATGGTAAGTAAAAGCAAAACTGGAATTAATCCATGTAGTTATCCCTCAGTAGTTTAGATTTACGTTAGTCATGCTGTGCTGGAATGGTCACTGTTCTGAAAGCCTTAAAACACACGCTTGGTTTGCATTTTCTCACTGTCTTTATTCTTACTGCATTTAGCTCAAGTCTCACTGCTGGGTCTACAACCCAGGTTAAGGGATATTTCCTTCTTTTGCTTTAATTTAGGATAGGGTCAACTCTCCATTCCTTGGGAGGAATGAGGCTCTAGCAGAGTCTGGTAATAAAAACTGACTGGAAGAGCATTCTAAAATTAAACTAATATAAGGAAAATGTGTTATAATTAGGGGAAAGGGCATCTTTTAAAGCAATTAAAAAACCCATTTTTTTTTGAGCAACTATGATTTCCTAGGTGATTTCACACGTTGTCTTATTTAAACCTCACGAAAGTTCCACACAGGAGTGGGATGAGGGGAGCTATATAGTTAGACACAGATAATTATCAAAGTGCCTGCTTTTGTTTTTGGTGGTGGATTTACAGGCGCTTATTACATTATTAAAAAGAACTAACTAAATGAATAAATAAAAGTGGGACATGCATGGACCAATGTTGCATAAATCAAGAATTATGGTGAACTCAATTCTGTGCACCAGGGGTCAAAAAAAGAAAAAGAAATCTCACGTACTATAGTTACACCGTTTTACTCATGGGGTTGAGAGTGGTCAAGTGACATGATCCAAATCACACAGCTTCTAATAGGCAGAGCCAGGATTTGAATCCAGGTCTGTTTGGCCCCCAGTTCATTTCTCTTTTCACTATTCCATGCTAAGGTAATAAAAATCAATGCCTCAGACAGTAAAAACTAGATTCCTGGAGTCCATGACACACTCTCTCCCACCTGCCTAGGCCATATCCAGAGGCAAGTGCGCTGACGACGTGGTACCGTGTGGCCACACCCACCATTATCTGATCATGTATTTTAGGGGCATGTTTCCCCATTCATCTGAATATCAGGTCAGTACAGGTGCTCACCGCTTGGCCTGCATCCCAGGTCTGTGAGGCACACCTTTCCTCTTCATGAGTTTCTCCATGGCATTAGGGTGGATTATTGGATGGACAGGATGTCGTTTGTAGGTCCCAGGATACTTCTTCTCCACTGCTTGCTCACGCCTGAAGAATGACAGAAAAAGCTACATCTCAGTCACCGCAGACAGAAAAGATGGGCAGAATGTTTTCACAGGTTAACTCCACCCAGAGATTCTGGCCACACTTAACAGATAAAGGCTATCTGAAGAATAGCAAGGAGGCTCTTCAGGTTAAAAAGGAAAAAAAAATAATAATTCAAACTAACCTGACTTCATTTTTTTCTTCAGGTCGCAGAAGGACTTGGAGGCCAACCTTCCTGTCCCCAACATGCCTCATGAGACACAAAGCAGTGGCTGAAGTCCTACTTATTTTCAGCAGCTGCTGTTTTAGTCAGGACCCCAGGGTTTCTCACCATTCTCAGGAATACCCTGAACCACTTGCAGCAGCTGCCTTACTTCCCCAGGGGGCAGTAAGCTCCCATGCATCCACACCAAGCTCTTCTTGAAATGAGGACCCCTTTCCTGAGCCATTCGGCAGGTTGAAGCTGCAAAGGCTTGTCAAGCGCATAGTCCCCTAGAACCAGCTCTGTGGCAACTCCACTCAGCTGTAAGCCTCACCGGGGCGGGGACCTGTGCCCGGCACATGCCCTAAGGAATGCTGGGTGGACAAATAAAATAGCTGCCAGTTCTGAGTAGCAGCAACCTGGAAGAGTAGTACATTTTAGCCAGTGGATAGACCCAAATCAGTCAGGACACAGTGGTCTGGATACATACTTGATTAGCTCCTTCTCCCGCATTTCTAGCTGCAGCATGATGGCACTCAACTCCATGTATAAATTATTAGCCCGCTCAAGTTTTCTCTCATAGTGCTCACGAATATCCAAAGCATGCCTATCAAAGAAAACACGGAAGCAGTGAAGCTGATGAATGTGAGGGAGAGCTAAGGTCAGCTCTAATGAAACAAGAACAGGATGGTTTATCCCAAAAGCATTTGCCCAATGGCCCTCCAAATTTAAGACTCCCTTGTCCGATGCAAAGACTCAGACAAGAGTGAGCGGGAGATGGGAAATGCAAGTTTTCCACTTAGTTGATTGTTAAGGGTCATATCCAGCCATATAGGATAGCCATGAGGGCTACAGATAAAACTGAATGCAATTTATGTATAATTTACAGCCTTTGTCTATGCAGTATTGGCAATATCTTAATAAGAATACAGTATAATATATGTTAAGGGAAATATGCAGTTAAAGCACGATCACTCATCACTCATTTATACTTATCTACACTACAGATCCTGTCTAATCTAGTGGTTATCTGAGAACATGTGTTCTATCCCTTGATAGACTATAAGCATTTTTTTTTTTTTTTCCCAGTACGCGGGCCTCTCACTGTTGTGGCCTCTCCCGTTGCGGAGCACAGGCTCCGGACACGCAGGCTCAGCAGCCATGGCTCACAGGCCCAGCTGCTCCGCGGCATGTAGGATCTTCCCGGACCGGGGCACGAACCCGCATCCCCTGCATTGGCAGGCGGACCCTCAACCACTGCGCCACCAGGGAAGCCCGATTAAAAGCATCTTGAGGCCAGGGACTACATCTTATAAACTTCTGACCTTTCATGTTACCTAGGACAGCGGCTGAATAAACAAATAGCATTGCTCCAGGAATCTTTGTTGCAGAGATATAATAAAGGAGGATAACAGAGGTGGGGGGGGAGACGATAAAAAAGTGATATAAAGGAGGACCAACTTTTAAAGAGAATAACAATAACCAGCAGAAGTGCAAGGTGTGTAGAAAATGAAATGATTTACAACAAGGGTTCCTGCTAACATCTGAAGACCTGGGAATGAGAAGAGGTGAAGTAGGAGACATCAGCTGACCTGAGCTCTTCTCTGCGCCTTCGAATCAGTTCTTCATCTAATCGGTGGATACAAGTTCCTTCACTTTTGATCTTCTCAAAGTGTTTTTTTACTTCTTCTCTCCATTCAGCCTAGGCAAGGACAAATTAGATTTTGTTAATAGTCCAGGAGTTTTAATCCCTGATATAACCATAGGATCATGTACAAGATTTTGCCCCCTGTATGCTTCTACTAAAGAGCCTTATAGAATAGATGTTCAATAAATGTTATTTGATAGCAAAATATCTCATGCTAGTGTATCTGCACACCCCACCCCACTCCTCACCCCATTTTCTGTATTTAGTCCAGTACTCAGTGCTGTCTTTTCTAATTTTCTTTCAGTACTAGCCATAAGAAACATCACAGCTGGCACGCTAGCCATCATCTCTGGAACAAAAGAGCTCAATTTTAAGTCAGGATGGTGGCTGAGAGAGCCTGGCTAGAAAGAACAGCTCTGATAACCATATGCTACAAGCATGTGTCAGTGACAATATGATCATCTTTACATTTGGCCCAGAATTCCTCGTAGTCTTTGTCTATGAAAATATCTTAAGAAAATATTTGGAATATAAGATCCAAGGGGCATGAACAGCAGGAGATGGGGATAAAAATATGGGGAATTATATGAGAATTTGGAGGTGGGGGAACGAAAAGAGAGAAGGGGGAGGAGGAGAAAGAGCATGGCCAAACATTTTAGTAGTCTGACAAAAATTTTAGGAGAGGGTTGGATATCTAATGTGTGATTTAAGTTCTTCAAAATGTAAGCCTCTTCCAATTTCCTAAACCTTTAGTAAAGCCTCTGACATTCACCTTGACTTTGGATGAGTGTTTTTATTTGTTTTGTTTTGTTTTTTTAAATCAAGGAAAGGTGCTGAACTTCATGCTTAGGTCAAAGACAGGAAAAAGATAAAGGAACAACCAAAAGATGGCAGGAATGGGGGCCCAAGCAAACAGAGTCAAAGTGTCCATGAAATTAGAAATCTCCCAGGAATTCACAGAAGTATTAAAAAGGACATTGGACTTTCCATAGGGCATGGAATTTCAGACCAATTTTATCTAAATTTTAGGAGGTAGGAACATCTCTGCAGGAATATCGTCTACAGACCATTTCTGGAAAAGCAGCTAAAGGAGACACTTCCTCAAATTATGTACACACTACTATCCCAAGAAGCTAATGAGATTATCTAAAATAATTTCTAGTGAAGGCTAGATATGTAACCAAATGTTTCTAATTGTATCATCTTCTTCTAGAGCTATTCTATTACTTTTAGATTCATGTTAAAAATGACCTCTCTAGATCATGGAAGAAGTTATGCTTAAGTAGTTGTGAAGTTACAGAAATTTCTCCCCAAATTTGCTGTTTCTCATTTTTAAAAAAAGTCTTGATTGAATTTGCTACAATATTGCTTCTGTTTTACATTTTGTTTTTTTGGCCACGAGGCATGTGGGATCTTACTCCCCAACCAGGGATCAAACCCACATCCCCTGCACTGGAAGGCAAAGTCTCAACCACTGGACCGCCAGGGAAGTCCTTCGTTTATTTTTATAGAGGAAATTATATTGCAATTATTTAGAAAGTGGTCATCCTACTTCTCTGTTTATAATACATTAGATCTTCACATATATATATGTTGACTGACCATTGGGGAGATATTTCTGTTAGTCAGTTGACTTTCGGGCATCAAACCTGACAGACAACGTCATCAAAGAGCTGAGATCTAGAACACACTGTCCATTGTTTGGTAACAGTCTTTGACTGTATCTAAGCAGTAAATGCAGGTTTGGCTGAGCCCCAGGTAATGCTGTTCTCTCAGCCATCAGATCAAAGTCATGAAGTAGGAAGAGCATTTGAGCTTTAAGAGGCCAAAGATGAAAATCAAGAGTTGTTGGACCTAAGAAGGATAAGGGAGAGGGCCATATGTGGGCCTTAAAGGATCCTCTTTTGTCAGTAGATTCTACTCCAACACTTAAAGAAGGGACCAGGAAAAGGAATACCTCCCTCTGGCAGTGAGGAATCAGATATCACAGATCGGATTTTTTTAAATTCTAGAGGAAATAAACCTCCTGACATCTAGCTTATGGGAATGTGAAAATTAAAGAAAACCTTCTCAAGATTGAAACTTATTAAGAAAGTAGATTTCCCAAAAGAAGATTTCCCTGTAACACATCTACCTGTGTTACAGGTAGATGGTAATTTTGGAGTTCCATCACTATACTTAGAATCTTTATGTAATAGGAGAATGTAATAGGAGAATCTTTATGTAATAGGAGTTCCAATTTGCACTTAATGTTCCAATTTGCACTTAATGTGCAATTTAGACATTTCTGGGCATAACTAAGAAATGGAGGTGGGCATGGGAGGTGAAGCCAATTTGCACAGAGATTAAGGAGACTCTGAAAGAAAACATAAGGGAAGAAGGAATCCTGTGTGATCTTGACCTATAACAAAGCCATCAACATAGGAGTGGAGAGGCATTTCCCATTTGTTCCACTAATACCTGTAAAAATTTGGGCCATAATCAGCACTATTCTGTGACCTTTAACAAAATGTAACTCAACAGGGAAAGGAACAATTCATTGCATAAACAGAACAATGTGCAACTTTGGAATATGGAGAAGTCCAGAGCTTCAGTAACTGCAAAAAATAGCAGCTACTGGTGGGTGATGGCAGTGCCTTAAGGATAAGGCAGCATCCACTGGATGCCAGCTGGGGACTGCAGCCTTTCAGCAGAAAACAGTACTAACCAATAAAGTAATACCCAGCAGATGCTTGGTGGAAGAGTGCTGTTCCAGCCAGAGTCACTGGAAAGTAGGGCAGACATTAATATGAGGCTGTTTGAGATCCCCCTGACTCGTTACTGGGGATTCCCCCAAACTGCATGTAGGGTGGAGGGAGGGAGTACGGAGTGCTTCACAAGGTACTTAAGTCCTGTGTAAGCAGGTAAGGGAAAAATACAGTGACAGTTGGGTTCTTGTCATGAATGGAATCCTCTTTATATCCCAGATAAGGCCTGGGAAAGGCTGTAACATCTAGAAGGTTTTTGTCTTCTCCAGTCTTTCAGTTATTCAATCAGTAGACTGAAGCTCTTGTACCCAAACCTTGCTTCTCTTCTCTCTCATAATATAAGTGTCAAAATGAAGCTGAATTAATATATCAATGGATAAATAAAATAGGGTATATCCATAAGTAGAATATTATTCAGTCATAAAAAGGAATGAAGTTGTGACATATGCTACAACATAGATAAACCTTGAAAACATGCTAAATGAAACCAACCTGACACAAAAAGACAACTATTGTATGATTCTACTTCCATGAACTATCTAGAATAGGCAAATTCATAGAGATAGAAAGTAGAACAGAGATTACCAGGGTCTGTGGGGAAGACAGAATGGGAAGTTATTGCTTAATGAGGTAGTGAGAAATTTTTGAAAATAGATAATGGTGACAGTTTTATAACATTGTGAATGTAATTTATGCCACTGAACTGTATATTTAAAAATGGTTAAAATGGCAAATTTTATATATATTTTACCACAATTTTTACAAAGTAAAAAAAGAAGTTGAGCCAGCTCCAGCCTAGCTTGAGGAATAGAGAAGCAGGATGTTGACAGGCTAAGTAGTGGGAAAACATAGATTCTGAGTCAGAAAGGTCTTAGAGGTTGTCAAGTCCAAATCTTGATTGGCACGAGTCCTCTTTACTGTCTCCCCACATAAGTGGCCAGCTTGTGCCTAAGCGCCTACTTGCTCATGATGAAATTAACTATTTTTTTAAAAATTTATTTAATTTATTTTTATTTTTGGCTGTGTTGGGTCTTCGTTTCTGTGCGAGGGCTTTCTCTAGCTGCGGCGAGTGGGGGCCACTCTTCATCGCGGTGTGTGGGCCTCTCACTATCGTGGCCTCTCTTGTTGCGGAGCACAGGCTCCAGACACTCAGGCTCAGTAGTTGTGGCTCATGGGCCTAGTTGCTCCGCGGCATGTGGGATCTTCCCAGACCAGGGCTTGAACCCATGTTCCCTGCATTGGCAGGCAGATTCTCAACCACTGCGCCACCAGGGAAGCCCCCGATGAAATTACTCTTTTTTTTTTTTTTTTTTTTTTTGCGGTATGCGATCCTCTCACTGTTGTGGCCTCTCCCGTTGTGGAGCACAGGCTCCCGATGCGCAGGCTCAGCGGCCATGGCTCACGGGCCCAGCCACTCCACGGCATGTGGGATCTTCCTGGACCGGGGCACGAACCCGTGTCCCCTGCATTGGCAGGCGGACTCTCAACCACTGCGCCACCAGGGAAGCCCTGCGCCACCAGGGAAGCCCGAAATTACTCTTAATGTAGAAGAGTCTGTCCCTATAATGAGCTATCTGTCTCTGCAACTCCCAGCCCCTGAATTTCTGGGTGGTAGCACTCAAAAGGAAACTAGAATGGTGCAAAGACAGAGGGTTGTGGAAGAGCTCAGAAGCAGGGCACGTGACGTACCTAGCAGCTGGGATCTGGGACCAGGCTAAAATATTTTCTAAAGACTCATACCAAATGTAATTGAATACCAGGAGCAATAATTGCCTACTTGGAGAAATGGGTTATTGTCTAGGAATGAAGCAATAGCTTTGGCAGAATCTAATATTGTACTGAAATTGGTTGCTTTGTTCATCTGTTCTATATATGCTGCTTCCTTATACATGTGCTGTTGATGAGTAACAGATGAAGCATTTTCTCTCAGGAAGGAGTCAGCTGGGCTCTTGTCAGCACTCTTGACTGACAGTTCTGGGGGAAGGTGGAGACCAGCAGCTAATAACCATTGATGGATGACTGATGAGGAAAGGGTTTTGTCAGCAGGCAGGAGGCGAGGCTGCAGGTATAAAAGTGCTATCAAAAAGCAAAACTATGTGCTAAAAAACTAGTTCTTGCCCACTGGGGGAGGATAAAGTCAAAACACAATTAATTCCTATTTAATTATGGAATTAAATAGGAATTTAATTTAAATAGGAATTTAATTGTGGATGGAGCTCCCTAGCTGCCATCTTATCCATCTCAGGAGTTCATCAGAAAAAGTACCCAGAATCTCTACAGTGGCATATACTCAGCAATAAAAGGAATGAACTATTGATATGTACCACCACATAGACAAATCTCAAATGCATTATGCTAAGTGAACGAAGACAGGCACAAAAGCCTACATATTATTCCATTTATATGACATTCTGGAAAATACAAAACCATAGGAATAGAAGACAGATATCTTTTTAGCAAGGACTGGGGCTGGGAGGAAGGGACTGGATAGAAAAGGACGTGGAGAAAATTGGAATGATGAAAATGTTCTGTGTCTTGTTTGTGGTGTATATATTTGCCAAAACACATCAAACTCTACAAGTAAAAAAGGATGTATTTTATGTTGGTAGATTATACAGAATAACGTGACTTAAAAAAACCTTCAATCTTAAATTCCCAATTAGAGTTTGAGATGTCCTAGGTAATTTTATTTCTAGCTTCCTATGTAACTTTTTCCTTTTTATAGTAGCAGCAAATACCAAGGACTTTAGTTATTAGATTTTTATAACATGTCTGAGATATATGGCAGACACTGCTACATCTATTTTATATGTGGGAAAATAGAGGCCCAGTGGCATCCAATTACTCATCCACATTAATGGTGTAATGGTGACCAGAATCCAGGTCCCCAGACTCAAAGACCATTGCTTCTCACATATATTAAATACCATTCCTCAAATAGAAACCCATCTTCTTTATAATTAGCAACCAGTAAATAACCATTTTCCCATTTCTAATAATAAAAACAAGGATAAATGGGTCTTAAAAAAAGAAAGAAAAAGTATCCAGAATGTAACACCTCCAAGGAGGCTTAATATTTATAGCTTTGTGGGAGGTGAATAATAATATCTTAACAATAAAACAGTTCTTTACAGTTTATAATGCACTTTCATGTTTATTATCTTATTTGATCCTCACCAAAACTCCACAAGGAAGGGAAGATATGGCTATCCTCATTGTTTAGATGAGTAAGCTGAGGTTTAGGGAAATTTAGTGACTTATCCAAGGTCACAGGACAGGGGTTTAGGCTCAAAATCTGTTACTTTTCCCAGTACCTCCCTCATTAGTCCATAAATATTGGGTTGGCCAAAAATTTCATTCGGGTTTTTCCGTAAGATGGGTTTTCATTCGAGAAAAACCCAAACGAACTTTTTGGACAACCCAATACTTTATTATCATTAGCCAGAGATAGTCTGAATTTCAGACCCAGAAACAAATCAGCTTGTAAATGCCCGAAAGATTCTAGGAACTAGCAAGGGTATTTTGAACTATTTAAGGAGAGGTAAAATTTTATGCTGGGAGAAAAATGTGGTAGAATTTATGAATATTAAAAGATGTCCAATGCACTGTTTTTCCCTTCCATTCCTTCTCCTCCCCTTCCTCTCCTTTTCATACTCTTGCTCTCAGAGAACCTTCTCTGAGTTTAATCTTAATGCTGCATAGATTAATAAAAGTGAATTTACACAAGTAAGGATACCAACTGTGGGAACTTAATTGTACTACACAGTGTTTTATATATATGGTGGGTATTCAGAAAGTGTGGCACTGGCTTCAGAAGTGATATTCTGGGAGCACACAAGTAGAATCTGTTTAGAATTTGATGTCTTCCAAGTATGTACAGTTATACTCTCAATGGCTTGTGGCTTAGTATTCTCACCAAAAATTGCTTTTCAAAATTGTGGTACGTATAGTTTTCTTGTAAAGGAAGCAACGCTGTGATTGTAACCATATCTTAAAGTCTGAAAAATTTCCTAGAGAGTACTCACTATTATTCTCTTTCATTTCACAAGAGGACTTAAGTCTTCTTCTTAACAAAAGAAAATATATGAAAGATTTCTAATCCAGCAACCAATACCTACATGTATTTGTATAGATAGGCAATAGTTTTAATAGTTCAAAGGGAATTTACCTGAATGCATATCAAAGAACATAGGAAATGTCATGAAGTTATCCTCTTATTTTCTCTAAAATCAAACACTTTACTTACATAAGAATCCCCCAGAAACACTAAAAAACTATAGGGGCAAGCCAGACTATTCAAAGACACAGTGTGGGGAGAGCTAAGTTTGTGGGTCATAGCGTGTTAGAACTTCAGGCAATAGAGGAAAGGTCTCTGATTTATTATTCCTTAGAAACTGAAAAAACCTTGTTCCTTAATTAAGATATTCCCCAATATCTAATGGGCGGAATATCTCTCTGTTTATCAGACACCAGAGAAGCAAGTACTCCAAGCCTCTGGTTGGGCCAGGTAATAAAGCATATTGGAGGACTTGTTTAACTCCCAGGGATGATGCCCCTCCCAGTCCAGTTTGCTTTCAATGCATACTTTCCTGGTAGGTAAACTCATCACCCATTGGAGTTGAGGGCTATTAGAAGTAGACTGAGACACTAATTGTTAATAATATTTCTTCTCTGAGAAGAAATTCTCTGAGAGTGAATCTTTGAAATCATACTGGAAGTCAATGCAGAGATGGAATTCATCTTGCAAAAATTCATTTTGGAAAGTGAGAAGAAATTTCTTCTGTATGAGAAGAAATTAGGTAATACTATATTTAAAATTCTATAAGCATAAAGCTATAATTTAAGATCATCACAATTATTTCAAAAGCCATAGTTTCATCCCATTTTACTCCTTTTGCTATTGCCTGGGTGTGGTAGGGGTAAGTAAGGACCTCATGTATACTGATTCCTCACAACTCCCTATCCATATTGACAGTGGTTAGACCACTGATCCTTATGCCATTTACAGCATTTTTATTTAATGGTCACAAATTTATCAGTAATGCACCCATGCCTTACAACATGTGATGGCAGATTCTCTTGTCAAGAGGTGAAATCTATTTCTCAATCTGGGTTAGCCCATGACTTGCACTGGCCAATGAGACATTAGCAGCCACAATGCACACACAGGCTGGAGAGTCACGTGTGTGCTGGGGCTTGCTCTCTTGCTGCATTTGGTACCCTGAGAAGACCATGTGAACAAGTCCAAGTTAGCCTGCTGAAGGATAAGAAGCCACGTGGAGGAGAACAGAGGTGTTCTAGCTAATAGCCAGCTAATCGCCGGACTTGTGAATGAGACCATCTGGAACCAGCCAGCCTCCCAGTCAACCTGGCAACTGACTGCAGACACGTGAGTGAGCCCAAGTCAAAGCCAAATGAAGAACCGCCCAGCATAGATTACAAACCCACAGAATCATGAGCTAAACAACAGCTTATTGTTTTAAGCCATAAGTTTTGGGACAGTAATGCAGTAAAGGCTAACAGATACATTAAATTATATTTTATTTGGTGCTACTAAGTGACACACTTAAAGTTAGTGAAAAGCCTAATTGAATCAATGGGCTCTCTCTGGGATTTAACTTTCCTCCTCTGTACTTTAGCTTATCTAACTTTAAGGAAAGCAATATTTTTATGAAGGTCAGCAGTAATTCTAATTCAAATGTATGTACATACAGTTTTCATATCCTCTTTTCCTCTTTTCTCTCCAACAACTTCACCAGAACCCACTAGGAAGATGATATTTTAATACATGCTATCTTCAAATAAGAGAATAATATATGTTAAGGGCTTAAAAAACTCCAAAAATGTCATATGTGTGAGGTATCATCATTATTGTTTCACAATGAATAGAGTTATATAATTGCTATCAGAATCAGAATACCCTTACTCCTTCTCACTGAGAGTTTCCTGTCTGTTTAGCAGCACCTGGAACAGTTTCCAGACTTACCTGAGACTTGAAGTAAGTTTCTTGTGGGGTGGCAAGTACATCCGCAGATGCGATGTCTAAATGCATGAGTGTCTGCCGAAAAGAAGGTCGATTGCGAGGTTTACTCTGCCTAAAAGTTAAAAAAAAAAAAAAAAAAAAAAACTTGTGCATTTGAGAAGTTGTGTCCAGGAGGATAAAGATTTTACTCTTTATAAAAAATATTTTTGACTCCATGTGTGGTTATGTCTCAGGCAGTTTTGATGTACTGAAGAGCAAAAGGAAAATGTAATTATGAGATACCTCTAATGATGAACTGGAAATCTCTAGGATCTGTTTTATAATAATTATCCCTTAGGACTGGTAAAGTAATGATAGCTATCATTTACTAAGGCCTATTATTTTAAGATATCACACCAAATTCTTTATTTATAATTTTTAATTAATCATAACACAACAACTCTATGAGTAGGTGTTACCCCCATTTTACAGATGAGAAAACTGATACTTGGATGACATACCCAAAATTACACAGATAAAAAAGGGCAGAGCAAGTATTTGAATCCAAAGTTCTCAAATTCCAAGTCTCCTAGACTTTACACAAAGTAAGGTTATTCACTCCAAATACATGTTAGAGACTTCCTTGCAGTTTTAAATATAGTTTAGAGAGTTTTAAATATGGTTTTGAGGAAGAAGGTAAAAGAGAATATTGGGAGAAACATATTTCTTACCATGTCTGCTTCATAAGGATTTTGAATCCATCAGGGCAAGTGGAAGGAACTGGAAGGTGTAGGCTATTGCTTCCAACACCCCAAATAATGGCTGAAGAGTCTACATCTTTGTACGGGATCTCTCCTGTCAGCAGCTCCCAAAGCACCACTCCAAAAGACCTACAGTAGTACCGGGAACAAGTATAAAAGACATTTCAGAAAGACTGACTTGTATTTTAGTTATTCATTTATTAATTTTCAATCGAATATACACCCAGTTTTAAAATTCTAATATTGCTATAGGAAAAATAGAAACAGCCAGGAAAACTCTGAAAAAGAAAATTAATGAGGGGGTAACCAACACTATCAGATATTAAGACATACTATAAGGCTTCAATAATTAACACTGGTGATGAATAGTCAGCCAGAATATTGGAATGGAATAGAAATCTAGAAATAGACCCAAAACATATAGGAATTGAGTATATGAGAGAAGTGACATCTCACACCAGTGGGGAAAATATTGATTATTCAATAAATGCTGTTGGGAGAATTGGGGAAAAAATTAAATTTACACTTCATCTTACATCAAGGTAAATTCTAAATGTATCAAAGATTTAAATGTGAGAAATGAAATCATAAAAATCATCAAAGAACACATGGAAATTAAAAAAAAAGAATCTTAGAATGTTGAAGTTTTTTCTAATTAAGAAATCCAGAAGCCATAACAGGAGAGATTGATAAATCAAACTGCTTAAAAGAAAATCTTGATGTGGAAAAATCCCTCCACCATAAGAAAAACAACAAAAGTGAAAAGTACCTATAATTTATATACACAAAAGGATAATCTCCTTAATATATAAAATACTCCTGTAAATTGATAAGACTAAAAGATCAGAAAGCTTAGTAAAGGATTAGAGTAGTTCACAAATAAGAAATTACAAATGGTTCACAAATATATGAAAAAATGTACAACCTTATTTATAATATTAGAAGAGGAATGCAAATTAAAACTGCAGCTAAGACACTGTTTTTTTACCTATATGGTTGGCAAAAAAATCCCAAAGCTTAACACATTTTATTGCTGAGACTGAAAAAACACTCTTACACATTTCTTTTGGGAACATAAATTGGTATAATCCCTAATGAGGACACTTTGGTAATAATTACCCAAATTACAAATGATCCCACATTTCTATTTTATCTTATTTACTCTAAAATTACATGCAATTTTAACATATGCTATTTTGTTGGTTTTAAGTCTAAAAGTTACTAGTAGCCAATTTTAAGAATGGAAGAAAAGCAACTATAGGGAAATATACCAGTTTTTTTGTTTGTTTGTTTTTGTTTTTTTTCTGCCAGGCCACGCAGCATGGAGGATCTTAGTTCCCTGACCAGGGATTGAACCCGTGACCCCCATAGTGGAAGTGTGGAGTCTTAACCACTGGACCTCCAGGGAAGTCCCAAGGGAGATATACTGTTAATAGCAGAGATTTGTAACCTCAGAGGAAAAGTTAATGAAGATTAACTCCCCCTCCAAAAAAGCATAGCCCATCAGGGCTGTTTAATAAAAGGGCAAACAGCCCCATACACCTCAAATAGGTCTAAATCATATAACTGTATCACAGCAAAGTACATCACTGATATACTCAATGATGGTCTGAGTCACCAAGAATAGGTAAACTTTGTTTAACATATTTTATTCAAGAAGGTGAAAATTATGTAGTATATTTCAGAAAGACTTTTATACTAAATGGCTATATGAAGTGAACTTTTAGTTTTCCAGAAAGTTCAGCATATTCTCTGGGAGTCCCCCAAACTGATGACTTACTGAATGGATATTCATCCTAATTCCTTCTCCCCCAATCCTTCTTACCAGGTGTGAGGATCATGCTGGGTAGTACCTCAGATTATATGAGACTGAAATCAACCAGAAGTGAGTAATACTAAAGAATATTTTGGGAAAGTAGACGTGTTGAAAGAGGAAAGCGCTAACAGGGTGAAAGTGGGAACAGGGTTTCTGGTTGGCACAGATGGCACCACTCACCATATATCGACTTTTTCAGAGACAGGTTCATTCCGTATCACCTCTGGCGCCATCCATGCTACTGTGCCAGCGAAGGACATCTTGGTACTTTTATCACTAAGTTCCTTAGATGTACCAAAATCTGAAATTTTTACTGCATCTGTGTGAGTCACTAAAACACTTTAAAAAGAAATAAAGAAAATATCCAAATCGTTAGTATTAATGAAAATCACGACTAACTGGCAACTGAAGATTTTATTTGCTGCCTCCTACCTTGCAGAATTCAGCTCTCGAGTTCCAGTACTACTGGGGCATTAGCTACACACCACAAACAGCATCATTCATACTTGTGAGGTAGCATAGCATAGTGGGCTTTCTACATCTGGTTTTATCCTGCCTCCACCACTGCTAACTGTGTGACCTTTGCCAATTACTTAATTCTTCTAAGCCAGTTTTCTCATCTGTAAGATGGAGACAATTCAAGTCACAGTATCTTATCCACAATTCAAAAATCTCCAAAAATTCTTTATAAATATTTTTTCATATATATAAAGCAAACTCAGTTTATCCCACTTTGTGCGACTGTCAAAGGTTTTGCTGCAGATTTATGAATGTGGCTGATCATAGGATGTGGCCCCAGACTTCGCTGGGGGTGTAAGATAATGCCCTATGTTACATTTCTGAAATCATCTGACTCCAAGAGCTTTGGATGAGGGATTATGGGTCTGTAATAATGGTCTCATAGAATTTTCATTTGAACTAAATGAGGTAATATATGTAAAGCACCCATCTCAATAAACATTGGTTTTCATCCTTGCTGGTCTCAGACAACTCAACAGGAAAAACACTTCTTTTAAAACACTGTTTAAATGATGGCCAACTAAAGTCATGCATGGGACCATGACACAAGGGATTCATTATTATAAAAGGCTAATAAGTATGCTGGGATTCCATTAATGTTGATAAGGAAAAGCAGGAATAAATTTAAGCCTAGGTAGATTCCACACAAGTCATGTTATACTTGTTACAGTAGTGATCTGGGTTGTGACTTGGGGCAAACTTCTTTTGCTAGCCTTAAAGTGAATGAAATCTAGTACCAGTCAAATCCAGAGAATTAGCATCCACACACACTAGACTGAGTTCACTTGAAATAACCTGTTTAGAACTTTAGAATGTTAATGAGTTAGGGTTTCAGAGGCTTAATGATATAGAGACTTAATTTTAACAAGAAGTCTTAATACTCAAATAGTATCAGAATCGAGGCGGCTAGAAAACAGAAAACTTCTCAATCTATCTCCTTCCTCCTCTATGTGAACCAGGAACTTGACATTTGTCCCCCTCCCTGCCAATGTCAGATGGCTCTCTACCAAACAGTTCATTGCTTATGATTGCTTTAGAATACCTTCATCCATATCTTAACGCTGGTTTTGTACGTGACATATAAAATTTACATAATTTAGGAATTTTTATTTAATCATGTTAGTCTTGGTGAAAATGCGTAAGGATTAAAATATCATGGGATATCTGAGATAACTGGAGAATTGATGGTATCATATACACTGAAAATAAAAAAAGTTGATAAGCTCCTAGTAAGAAAAACACTAGAAGCTTCCTCTTTTGTCTCTTTTGTTCTGCTCATTATGGGACCTGTTAGTATGACAAGAGGGAATAGACTAGAAAAGATACAACATTGGGACTTTTGTGAAGTCTTCTGAGACAAAGTTGGGGTCAAACAGCCTAAAGATTTAATGTAGGTAATGAAATCTCTCTTTACAGCAGATTGACCTTTGTCTTCTCAGTGTCAGCTTGGAACCCAAAGAGGCCAAGGCTGCTGGAGGTTCGGGATGGTACTGATAGCAGAGGGAAAGACTTACTGGATAACAAACTTATTGCTCTAATTTTTATTTTTTATTTTATTTTTTAAAAAGATTTATTTTATTATTTATTTTATTTATTTATTTTAGACTGCATCAGGTCTTAGTTGCAGCACTTGGATCTTCATTGAGGCATGTGGGATCTTTCGTTGCGGCGTGTGGGCTTCTCTCTAGTTGTGGAGTCTGGGTTTTCTCTCTCTAGCTGTGCCGCGCAGGCTCCAGGGCATGTGGTCTCTAGTTTGCGGCATGCAGGCTCTCTAGCTGAGGTGCATGAGCTCAGTAGTTGTGGCACGTGGGCTTAGTTGCCCTGTGGCGTGTGGGATCTTAGTTCCCTGACCAGGGATCGAACCCGCATCCCTTGCATTGTAAGGCGGATTCTTTACCACTGGACCACCAAGGAAGTGCCTGCTCTAATTTTTAAATGACAAGAGTTAAAGAGAGTAGCATGTGATTTACATATCCTAAAATTTCCTGCATTCTTCCTCTAAAATTAATTTTTTTTTTTTTTTTTGGCCACTCTGCCTGGCTTGCAGGATCTTAGCTCCCTGACCAGGGATTGAACCTGGGCAGCCACTGGACTGCCAGGGAATTTCCTAAAATTAATTCTTAAGGAGAACAAGGTGGTTAAGAAGGAGGCCATTCAAAGAGGTCTTCGGCAAGTATTTTGTGTACTTCACGTGTATGCAGTGGATGACAAAAGCAACAGATTGTGTGAAAAATGTGACCAGAAGGAATGAACACCATAATAAAGTTTATTTGCAAGTAAAGCAAGGAGAAGGTTGTTCAGCGAGCTAACTACTATAATAAACATTGTTGAGAACTATGGTGATAAATAAGAGCTGCTTTGAAGTTGATAATCAAGGACAGATTTGTATCTTCCATGGAGAAGAGGCAGGATTAATTGTGAATCCCTCATCTTCACATCATGAGGGAGAATGCAGTGGTCTGTGGTCTAAGTTCTGGGTTCAAGTCCTAGCTCCATGACTTTGGGCTCTGAGTTCTAGATTTTCTTTATAAAATGATATTTGTTACATCTATTCCATACATTTTTGCTAAGATCAAAGCAGATGTGATCATGGATATTTTTAAATGTTGTAAACCATGAAAGCACTATGCAAATATGTTTTTGGAAAAAGATTAATTCTTCTCTGCTTCTCTAAACAAAAATGTGGTGGGAAATAATGAAAATAATGTTTAAAAATAGGAGCTACACTGAAATATACTATTTAATCAATTCCTTTTCTTCCTTCATGCATTTTGGGGAACTGAATAAACATTCCTCTTGAAGTGGTTATTGGTAGCTGAAGAATCACTTTGAAAACAGGTTACTAGAAACAGCTCTGCTTCTCTTAAATAACCAATTTATATTATTTAGTGGGCACTGTGAGCCTCATTACTACTCGTTTCCTTCTTTGCTTAGACTCTAGGAAGCTCAAAGCCAAATTCATAAGCCACCTGTAACAACTGTACAGAATCTTATGGCATACATTTTGTGAACAAGCTTTAGTTAACGTTTTTATTTTCTCTTTGCCTCTGTTTCTTATCCACTTTTATCCTGTTGTATATATTTCTGAAACTCAGTTTTTTTAAAATTGGTTTTTTTGGGGGGAACACACTAGGAAAACAATAAGTCAAGCCTTCCAGTGGGAAAGTCTGGCATTAATTATCTGAGATGATGGAAAGTGAATACTTTAGTTAATATATTTTGTTTCATAGTTGTACAATTAAAAGGCAACAAAAAGGGAAAACTACTGTCGGTGCCTGGACATATCTGCCATATAGGTAAGTAGGTTAACAATAATCCCCCAAACATGCAAGTAGAGTTATCCACTGTGCTAATTTAAACTGAACTGAAAATATGATGTCCAAAAGCTTCAACTATGGTTGATAAAATTCCATATTTCAAAACAATAAAACAAAATGGCTGAAAAATTAGCTCCAGAACTCACTTAGGTGATTTGAGATCACGATGAATAATTTTATGGAGGTGTAAATAATTCATTCCACTTGCAATTCCTGTGGACCAATCTACTAGCAATCGAGGTGTGATCTTCCTGCCAGCTCGCAAAACCTCATAAAGTTGTCCATGGGCACAGTATTCCATGATGATACAGTAACATGGGGCCTGAGTACAAACACCCCTTTCAAGAAAACACAGACATGTACATGAGTACACACATACATATAAACATTTATGTATACATATTTATATTTTAAGAATATTTAATAAATTTAATAATTAAGACCAGTTCTCTGTCCAAATTATTTTAAAAATGCATATAATCTTTCCTGATCCTTAAATTACCATTTAAATCCCTCTAGTCTACATGTTTCTTTGTTATGCACATAGACAATTTTAGTTTGTTTTGTTCACTTTAGATATCCATATGCTATGTTATATTGGTGCTTTTCCTGTGGGACCATTCCATTCTAGGACAAAGAGCACCTTTCTCTGAGACTTGTGTAGGTTGGATATTTTAGATTGTTAAGAATAATTTAAATATCTTCCTTTAAAAATTAAATGGAAACTTTTATATACAGTGTACAGAGAGAATTCAAATAAAATATTGCTATTTTAACTATTTGTTGAATTTCAAATTACTCAAACTTAAGATAACTAGACTGAGGACCAAAAGAATCAATTTTCTATGTTATAGAGTAGCTGAAAAACATTTCTGTTTAGAACAAAAATAATGTTACACAATGTATTATACACCTATGCAGCCTCTATTTTCATCAATTCCTACATCTTCTATGAAGCCTTTCCTGATTATTCCAGTCTAAAAAAAAAATCTGTCTCTTCTCTAATTTCCTATGCTACATATTTGTTTTTTATATGCAATTTTTCTCTCCCTGTACAGATTATCGGTTCCTTAAAGGAAAAGGTCTTCAAGTTCTTTTCTTTCTACCACATAGCTTAGAAGTTCACAGCAAGTCCTTGACAAATATTTTTTAACTTCACCTGAACGTTCTTTGCTGATAAGGCCTTTGAACAAACAAGTACAGAGGCAAGGGGTAGGAGGAAGGATACTAACACGAAAGAACATCCTCTATTTGTCAGGCATGTTTACATGTTAGTTAATTGTCTTATTTAATCTGCCCCAAACCATTGTATGATAGATATTATCTTTTCCATTTCTACAGGTAAAGCTCAGCGAGGAAAACTGACTTGTCCTAGGATCATACAACTAATACATGACAGAGCTGGGATTCGAATCCAGTCTGTCTACTTCAAAGCCCATGCTCTTTCCACTTAACTACGCTACACTGCCTCCCTTCCAGCTTTTAAAAGTTTGTATAGACAAGCATACTGGGGATTCCTATATTAATACTGTTATCCTATAAAAGTGGGAAAATCATATTAGCTCTACTTCACAGTTTTGTTTGAGAATCAGAAAAGAGAAGAAAAATTACCATGAGCAATTCTCTGTGTCTTATTTCTTAATGATAGGTATGACTTCCTCCAAAAGAATATCGTTATTCTACCTACAAGACTCCCAGCTAAAGTCCTCAGCTAGCTACCAATTTATGTCCTATCTCTTAGGCTGCCGTAAGTGCTGAAAGAATTTAGAGGTTGTGACTTGTGATCATGTGAAAGTCTTATAACAATGGCAGATTATGAATAAGTATAATTAGTTTTTATTTTCCCTGCCTTGATGTGCCTGTCAAATGCCACAAAGCTATTTCTATTACTCTCCTATCATTTTCTAAGCTCCCCAGAATTCTCATCTTGATTTTTAAAGAAAAAATTTTTTTAAGTTTCTGTTACTTGACTTTCAGGAAACCTCAGTGGAGCACAAGTATACAGCAACAGACAATTTAATTTTTACTACAGAGAAATAATGAATAAGGGCAGAAATAATGTAATGTGCTTAAGAATATCAAAACAAATATTTGTTTGAAACTACTCAGCATCTTACTCAAGTATGTTTTAACTTGTCAAACAAACATTGACACATAAAGGGCCTAACAGCGATATGTTATACACTTTTCATCTTTCTTGACTGACAAATGAGAAGCAATCATTCCATCAGTCCTGTACTATGACAAGGCTTCTTAGTAGCTATAAATAACAGCTCTATAATCATTTCTAATTGCTACCTTTTCTTTCCTTTGGCACTCAATTTCATTAGGAACAGGCAGGTTGGGTTTTCTTAAAAGATTGCTTAAAAATTGGAAGAAAAAGAGAATATAGTATTCCTTTCTTGCACTTCCCTTCTGTACATGGTTCTTACTAACTTCAAAAGAAGCTGAAAGCACAGCAATCAGTATCCCGAGAGATGTACTAAAATCTAATCATGCCTTCATATCTTCCAGACGGTTCTGAATGATTCATTGGCCAAGCAACACATGGCACAGATGGCTGCAAACATAACACTGCACAATGCCTCAAGAGCATGGTGTAATGGGCCAGGGACACAGTCTCACTATTGTCTTCCATGTAGAGGTAAAGACAATTCAAGCATCTTCAGCCTAAAGAGTTGGACACCAACAGAGCAATACTTATCCATAATGCTGAAAACTGTATATGCAGGTAAGAGGGTCAGAGGGTAAAGCAGGGAAAAGACTCAGAGGAAGAAGGAAGAAACAAAAGAAAGGAAGGAAAAATCAAGCTTCTTGCACTCATTCTCTGAGGACACATTTCTACCTTCAGTAACCCACAACATCCTGCTAGAAAGCCCTCTTACCTGAGATTCATAGCCTAGTTCACTTCGGGAGGCCAATAAGCCATGCTCATCTATAGAACATTCAGCGTCTCAAACCTAGCATACCAGTGATTTAAGCTTAAAGTTTAGTTAAATAAAAGGCTCTTCCTTCCATTTACGAGGGTAACCATACTGTAATGATGATCCTCTCAGTGAAGTAAAATGAATGAAAGAAGTGAGCCTCTGACAGACTTGTCTGCTTAAAAATAATCCTCCTATTGTCTTGAGAAATTTATCATCTTGGGAAGGATTATAATTGGTCTCGATAGCATTTTGTTTTAGTTTCACATCCTCCTGGCCCTCCTAGGGCAACCAATAATAGAATCACTACAGTAACTGAAGTTCTCTCCCATGTCCTCTGCAGGGATGTTCCTTCCACAAGGAAATGAATCCAAGGACTTCATTTAGTATCCCAGTTGAATGCTTCTCTTCTTTTCACACTTCTTTCCCTTTCCGTAAGGGGTCTTGTTTGGGAATCAAAACTCAACCTCAATACACATTTAAACCCATTCTACAAAACTTGTACCCATGATTTCTATTCCTTACTTTGGGGATATATTTCCAATTAGAAATTACTGCATGACATGTTTAGCTTTATAATGAGAGTTTTATTGAGGAAAGGATTCCTCTTGGGGGCTGGAGGAAGTCCCTCCTAGGTTAGGAAAAGGGAATTTATAATTTATTCTACTTTTAGCTATAGGCTTATTGGTCATACTATTTTCCAGAATTGAAATATATACAAATTCAATATATATTATATAAAAATATACCAAGAATCTCTAATTTCTAATCTTTCCTCCTTCCTAAAGGCTTTCTTTCCTGTTCTTCACCTTTCTTCCTCTTAAGCCACTCATTATTCATTTGTTCAAGCCTAGGGCAAAATTTCAAGGCTGGTAAGAGAAGGAACTCAAGGGAAAAGTACAGGGAGAAGAGATTATACATATTCAGAGCTCAGCACTGCCAAGTTTGGTGCCTTCTACAAATTTACCTCTGAATCTTTCCATTTTGCTAGGGATCCCTGTTAATATTATGAAAATAAGGGACTAAACTAGAAAGATACGTTCACATACTCTTGAAAACAACCACTTTGTGAAATAAATATAGCATTTAACTTACTATCATCACTAATTCTACTATTATTAGATTTAGAAAGCTGAGTGTTTGGCATTCCTTGAAAATGGATCTGGCAAAACCTGAGGCAGGGAGAAATACTCTGAAGGTACCTGTTATTACAAGTTAATATTTAAGAACGGACACTAATAGAAACTAGTAAGAAAATACATCTCTATTTACAAGGAACTAATTGTTCTCTGATCACTTCAGATGTTAGCTTTGTTTTCTTAACTGAATTTTAGGATGTTCAGGTTATCTTGAAGTAGCCTCTGTTATCCTACTGATAATGACATTGATTCAGCAGATCTGACTGCTTGGCAGGAATCCACCTTCTCCCTCTCTGTCCCACGTACATCCCTTCCAAGAAATATGTGCTCTGGCAAAAACAACTATTAAAGACTATAAAATCCTTAAAGACATGATTCTAATATAATAGTTCTTTGGTACCCTCCCAAAGCACCTAGCACAGTGCTAAGTCTGTAGAGTGTTCTTAACATGTCTTTCAAAGCAGGAACTTAAATGTATATACTGGGGGAAAGAAAATCTCTCTATTTCTTTAAAAAAAAAAAAAGCCTTGACCTACTTGAAAGCGATGATGTTAGGGTGCTTCAACTTCCTCAAATGCTTGATATCCGTCTCATTCTGCTCTCTTACTTTCTTGATGGCCACCTCCTCCGCTCGGAACTTGCCCAAGAAGACAGCTCCCTGGGCTCCACTACCCAGCCACTGCAGCTCTGAGATCTCCTCAAATGGCACTTCCCAAGTATCTAGGCACACAAGTGAGAAACAAGCTTAAAGAGATCTCAGTGGCCCCTTGTAGAATGCTCAGGGGCCATTCTACAAGGCCACTCTGAAGGGACCAACTTCACCATCACCCAAAATGACCTCTATCTTTTGTCTCTCACCCGGTAACTCTCCAAAAGATATAACCTTTCTATGGGTCTTGATACCATAGATAAGATATTCACATGTATTAGTTTGTATCAATTTTTAACCAGTGAAATTCAGCAGATCAGAGATCTCCTCCAATATAATCATCTCTGAACAAAACACATCCTGACACTCCCACAGCCCCACCTCCTCACTTGAAGCTTGCATGTTCAGTCAGTTCACCTATCTGTCTCTACATCACCATCCCTGCCCCATCACCCATTATGTGTTGCTTTATTCCTCTTTGAATTTCTAGTTCAGGTTCTCAATTAATACTTGCTGAATGAATTTTCAGTGATACTCTCCTAAAGATCTAATGATGTATAATAATTAAATTAGTATTTACCTTTTATTTAGCACTTACTATATGCCAGACACTAGCATAGTGCTTTAGATCTGTCACGTGTTTAATCCTTACAACAATCCTATAAGTCTGGCCTTATTATGGTTATTTAAAAATGAGAAAACTAAGCCATAGGGTAACCATGCCTTAAGTAACTTAATCAAGGTCACATAATTGGTAAGTGGCAAAACAGGGCCCAGGACTCCAGAAATGGCTTGAGTCCAGGGACAGTGTTTTCTCTATTATACCACATTATCTCTCATGAAGTATTTGGGAGAGAGGGTCATTAGTCATGATATGTTTACTCATATAGATGCAGTATTTTCAAGTTTCTGTTTTTCTTAAAGTTTAATTTCTTTTTGCACCAAAAATGTGATAGGGGTCATTTCTAAATGGTGGCATTATTGATGATTCATGTTATGTCATTTATCCTTTTCTGTATTAAAAATTTTAAATCATAAACCTATATTACTTTTATTTTTATTTTTAATTGAAGTATAGTTGATTTACAATATTGTATTAGTTTCAGCCTATATTACATTTAAAATGAATAAAATGTTATTTAAAATAGATCAAAAATTCAATCAATATGTGCTTTAATCTCATGCAACTTAAAAAGACGACTATAATCCATTGATTATCCTTTTTGCCAGTGCATTATCACTGCACTGGTCAGAAATGAACATCAAAGAGCTAAGAGCCCCATGGAGTGAGGAGAAGATGATGACAATGCTAAAGGTTATGAGAGATTCTTGTCAGATCACCAATCACTTAAAGGCCACTGTTTGCAGAACACTGAACAAAGTAGTGTTGAATCAGCTTTGAAGATATTCTGGTCTTGAAAGCAAATCAACTCACTACTAAGTCAATGAAGCAAGAGCAGAAAGAGTAGAAGGGAACTACATTTCCCTCTTTTCTAATTTTCTTTAACAGAAAAGAAATTCCGTAGATGCTTAATAAAATGTGGTTTCTCATTACAAAGGTTAAAACATGACCTTCAAAATATAAATACATAGAGCAGAAAAAATTATAGTGAGGGTGATTAATAGCATGGGCACTTGTCCCATTCTTCTGGTATGAGCAGTATTAAAGGTTTCTGCTCTACTGAAATTGAATAGATGCTATACAAAAACAAATCTCTCTACAATACAAATAGCTCACAAATATGAAATCACCAAAGAAACAAATTTGGGTGGAAACAGTAAGTTACAGACGACTGCTTTTAGTATCTTTACAGCATCTAATGACTTTCATCCCTATAGGCTTATTCATGTGGCACACATAGGACACAGGTATTGATGGCACACTTAGTTTTACTCATTAGGGGTCCAGTGAAGAATTAAACACAGTGTCATTTTGACCATTCTGGGGGCTGAATAAAGTACCAGCACTGGATTCTGAGCAAGAACATAACTGGGCAATATTTCTCCAAATAACTCTATAAAAGTCCAATTTTTAATACATAATTACTAAAATTAGACAGTCTTTAGCCGTCTTTTTTTCCTATTTACGCAATCTTTATTTACTGTTAAGTACTAGAAAACATTAGAAAATACTAGAAAAAGCAGAAAAGCACATATTTTATCTGAAATCCCAGCACATATTCAGTTTGCATCTTCTCTTTTAGTCTTTGTTTATATGTATACAGCTATGTCAGAGTTGTATGTGATGTATAATTTTTTCTACTTTTTTCATATTATGTATTCCCCATGTATTTACAGTTTTTATTATAAGCTTAATAGTTACTTACTGTACCCTCTTACCTTTTTATGTACTTGTGTTTCCACATTTTTGTTTGCTAAGTTAAATTTGATACTTTTTTCTTTCTTTATATTACTTCCTCATGTTCAATCCTGAGATTAAAGAGTATAGTTTCCTGGTTCTTGGTATACATTCCAAGTTGCTATCCAAAAGGATTTTTCTAGTTTTTGCTGACAGTAGCAAAGTATGAGCAAGTGTCTTTTACTACAACTTTGCCAGCAATGAATGTTGCCGATTATTTTTTGGTGCTAATTTAATTAGGTATAAAATAGTGTTTTATAAGTTCGCACTACTTTAATTGCCAGTGATATAGGATATTTTCTCCACATTTGTTTAATACATCTTCTTTGTATGAATTATCAAATTTATCCCTTGTCCATTTATTTATTAGGGTCTTGCAGTTCTCATAAGCTCAAAGGAGCTTTCTATTTCTTTGGTACATACGAAGAGGCTTTTTACAAAAGCATTTTTCTTTTAATTTTACTATGTTTTGAACGAAATATTTTTATAGTTGCTTGTCATTTCCTTTGCAATTTCTTCTACTGCCTAATCTATCTTCTAAGAGTGATCTACAGTTGATTTTTTAAAAGTTTAACCTTTACATCTGAAGTTTATTTTGTTGTATGGTATGAGAACTGATGCAAATTAACTTTTTTTGTAGTGCTATTTAGTGATTCAAAAAACAATTTGTTAAATAATCCTTTCTTTTTACATCATTTTATAATGTTTATATTGTAATTTACTGTATATTTTATAAATAATTCCTATTATTTAGTATTTTTATAAAATGAGAAATAAATGAAGTATTAAAATACAAATGATAGGATGGAGGGACAAGATAGGGGTAGGGGATTAAGAGGCACAAACTACTATGTATAAAATAAATAAGCTACAAGGATATATTGTACGGCACAAGGAATGTAGCCAATATTATATAATAACATTTTTTTATTCTGCTTTTTTTAAAGATGTTTTTTTGATGTGGACCATTTTTGAAGTCTTTATGGAATTTGTTACAATATTGCTTCTGTTTTATACTTTGCTTTTTTGGCCGCGAGGCATGTGGGATCTTAGTTCTCCGACCAGGGATTGAACCTGCACCCCCTGCATTGGAAGACAAAGTCTTAACCACTGGACCGCCAGGGAAGTCCCTATAATAACTTTAAATGGAGTATAATCTATAAAAATGTTGAATCACTACGTTGTACACCTGAAATTAATATAATATTGTAAATCAACTATACTTCAATTAAAAATAAATAAAATACAAATTATAAATATATTTGGCACTCAAATACCAAAGGTTGATATTATAATAAATAACAAAAATTTCCTTGACCAACAGTAGCTCACACCTGTGTTAATTCATCTATGTTCAACCAAATCTTAATTGTCCATGGAAAAATAAAGGGGCCGGAATTGGTAATTCAAGAACACAGAGTGTAAAGTAATACTTCAACCACCTTTCCATCAATTTTTTTTTTACTAGAACTGACTACCAGAAGTAAAATTGATTCATGTGATTTAGTCCTCTCTGTCCATTTCCAATGTCCTGATCGATATCTAGTAGGGAGTCAAGGAACAAGAAAATGGCAGCAAAAAGAACGTTAGCAATAAGGATATACAAATTGGGGGCCTAGATCACTGAGGAGCAAGATAACAAACCTTATAATGATGGAAACTGGCTGTGCTCCCTCCAGGGTTAGTCCCAGACTTTCTGCTGCTTTTACAGCTGTCCCATTGGTACTCTTCCCCAGCTTTTATCTTCTCTCTGATTCATCACTATGACTACTATCTTAATTCCAATATCCACCATGATCCCTAGGACTGAGAAAAAGCCACATGCCCACTCACTTTAACACATAAGTTCTCCTTTGTTTATTCAGACAAATCTATGACAATACTTGCTTTGAGACTGGGAACTAGTTGGCAATAAAAGATTTCACATATTACCTTACTTACGCTTCACTACCAACATACTAAATGGGAGATGAAGATGTCATTAAAAAATTTTAATCAAGTGAAATTTCCTCATAATACCAAATGCAGGGACACATCTGTTATATGTACTATCCTTTGGTTGACTGTAATCCAGGATTAAAGATTAGCTCCATGATCCCAGAGCTGACAAGAAAAAAACTACACTTAGTTTCAGGCTAGTGAATCTCTTCTACAGCCCACGGCAACACCTGCTCACGGTAGGATATCCTGTCATTTGCTGAAGAGCTGGGCAGCTGCCTACCCTTGTAAGCTTAAACTGACCAAGGATGTGTCTTATTTGTTCCTGAAATAAGCCTTTCTGAAGGTCACATAATCAATCGGAACACAAATTAAATACAAGGTTACAGAACAATAAAGAATTTTAAAGACTTCTTTTAACAGACATAGGATGTGTCTGTTAGTCTTCTTTATGAGTCTGAACCTCTGAGTTTGGATCCTGAGACCTCCAAATTGCCACCAAAATAATTATTAGACTGGACAAGTTAAGACCCCCAAAACCAAATGAGTGTATCACATAAGCAGATATTAGTAGGTTTTGTGTCTAAGCAGAGAAGAAGGAACTTCTAAAAAATAATAAATTAAGGCTGGGTGGTTATGGAATGACAAGTGATTTTTATTTTCCTCTTTGGATTTGTCTTTATTCCCAATTTTTAAAATAATAAAACTGTTTAACATAGGAGTCCCCAACTGCTGTGTGACAAGGAACAACTCTTTAATTTCCCTGAAACCTTAAGATCATAGAGGGAAAAAGAAGGTAGAATGTGCAGGGTATGGAGAGAAAACAGACAGACAAAACCTAGGGATTGAGAAAGAATGCTGTGGTTGACAAATCCTGGAAAGTATACCTGGAGTGGACCGATTTACAGGTAAATCCCAATATACTTATGGAGAAGGGGTATAGATGGGGAGTCTGGTATTGGTTTAAGAGAAAGTATTTCAGAGTCAATTTTTTAAAAATTGAAGTATAGCTGATTTACAATGTTGTGTTGATTTCTGCTGTACAGCAAAGTGATTTAGTTATACATATATATATACAATCTTTTTCATATTCTTTTCCATTATGGTTTATCCCAGGATATTGAATATAATTCCCCATGCTATATAGTAGGACAGTACTGTTTATCCATTCTATATGTCATAGTTTGCATCTACTAACCCCTAACTCCTAGTCTATCCCTCCCCCACACCCCCTCTCCCTTGGCAACCACAAGTCTGTACTCTATGTCTGTGAGTCTGTTTTTGTCTCATAAATAGACTCATTTGTGCCATAGTTTAGGTTCCACATAAAGGTGATATCATATGGTATTTGTCTTTCTCATTTTGACTTACTTCACTTAGTATGATAATTTCTAGTTGTATCCATGTTGCTGCAAATGGCATTATCTCATTCTGTTTTATGGCTGAGTAGTATTCCATCATATATGTACCACATCTTCTTTATCCATTCTTCTGTCAGTGGACACTTAGGTTGTTTCCATGTCTTGGCTACTGTGAATAGTACCGCTATGAACATAGGGGTGCATGTATCTTTTTGAATTATAGTTTTGTCTGCATATATGCCCAGGAATAGGATTGCTGGGTCATATGGTAATTCTATTTTTAGTTTTTTGAGGAACCTCCATATTGTTTTCCACAGTGGTTACACCAACAGTGCAGGAGGCTTCCCTTTTCTCCACACCCTTCCCAACATTTGTAATTGGTAGACTTTTTGATGACAGCCATTCTGACCGGTGTGAGGTGGTACCTCATTGTAGTTCTGATTTGCATTTCTATAAGAAAGTATTTCATATCAATAGATGAGTGGAGAAAGACAATGTGGTATATATATATCTACACACACACACACACACACACACACACACACACACACACTGGAATACTACTCAGCCATAAAAGAGAATGAAATTTTGCCATCTGCAGCAATATGGATGGACTTGGAGGGCATTATGCTAAGTGAAATAAGTCAGATGGAGAAAGACAAATACTGTATGATGTCACTTATATGTGGAATCTAAAAAATACAACAAACTAGTGAATATTAAAAAAAAAAGAAGCAGACTCACTGATAAGGAGAATAAACTAGTGGTTACTAGTGGGGAGAGGGGGAAGGGGCAATATGGGGGTGGGGGAGTGGGAGGTAGAAACTACTGGCTGTAAGATAGGCCACAAGGATGTATTGTACAACACGGGGAAGATAGCTAACATTTTGTAATAACTGTAAATGGAGTATAACCTTTAAAAATCGTGTTAAAAAATAAAATGAAAATAAAATAAAATAATACCTTAAAATAAAATATCAAAAAAAGAAAAAGTATTTCAGAAAAAGAAAAAATTGAATGCTTGGAAAAAATGGCTAATGGTGACTAATGTCAACTGGTAGTTGTGGAAAAGCTGTCAACAGTCTTGACTAAAATATATGAATACATTTTTAAGGGAGGGTCACAGAATCCAATATTCAGTTATAAAATAAATAAAACAGAATATCATTTCTGGTCCATATTATTCCTTTACAAAATTTCTTGATGAAAGAACTCATAACAACTGATCATTTACATAAGGCTGCAAAGATATGTATCAAAAGCTTTAAAGCAAAAAATCCTTTGAACCCAGCATACCTCTTCTAGTAATTTATCCTAAGGAGTAATCAAGATATGTGCGAAAATTAAGGAACGGACACATGTTCACTGCAGTGTGGCTTATAATCACTGAAAATAGTAAACAAATTGTTAAGCAATAGAAGATTGCACTAGAAGTTATCAATGAATTTGGTAAAGTTGCAGGATACAAAATCAATATACAGAAATATGTTAATTTCTATACACTAACAACTAACAATCAGAAAAGGAAATTAAGAAAATAATCCCATTTACAATTGCATCAAAATGAATAAAATAGTAGGAATAAATCTAAGGAGGTAAAGGACCTGTACTCCGAAGACTATAAGACACTGATGAAAGAAACTGAAGACAACACAAACAGATGGAAAGATATACCGTGTTCATGGATTGGAAGAAATAATACTGTTAAAATGACCATACTACCCAAGGCAATCTAGGAATTCAATGCAATCCCTGTCAAAATACCCATGGCATTCTTCATAGAAGTAGAACAAATAATTCTAAAATTTGTATGGAAACACAAAATACCCCAAAGAGCCAAAACTATCTTGAGAAAGAAGAACAAAGCTGGCGGTATCATGCTCCCTCATTTCAAACTATACTGCAAAGCTACAGTAATCAAAGCAGTATGGTACTGGCACATAGATCAATGGAACAGAATAGTGAGCCCAGAAATGAACCCATAATTACATGGGCAATTAATCTATGACAAAGGAGGCAAGAATATACAATGGGGAAAAGACAGCCTCTTCAATAAATGGTGTTGGGAAAACTGGACAGCTACATGCAAAAGAATCAAACTGGACTACACCATATACAAAAATAAATTCAAAATGGATTAAAGACTTAAATGTAAGACCTGAAACCATAAAACTTCTGGAAGAAAAAATAGGCAGTATGGTCTTTGACATCAGTCTTAGCAATATTTTTTGGATATGTCTCCACAGGCAAGGGCATCAAAAGCAAAAATAAACAAATGGGACTACATCAAACTAAAAAGCTTTTGCACAGTGAAGGAAACTATCAATGAAATGAAAAGGCAGCTTACTGAATGGGAGATGATATCTATAAATGCTATATCTGATAAAGGGTTAATATCCAAAATATACAAATAACTCATATAGCTCAACATCAAACAAACAACCTGATTAAAAAATGGGTAGAGGATCTGAATAGACATTTATCCAAGGAAGACATACAAATGGCTATCAGGCACATGAAAAGATGCTCAATATCACTAATTATTAGGAAAATGCAAATGAAAACCACAGTGAGATATCACTTCACACCTGCTAGAATGGCTATTATCAAAAAAACAACAAATAACAAGTGTTGGCCAGGATGTAGGGAAACGGGAACCCTTGGGTACTGTTGATGGGAATGCAAATTGGTGCAGCCACTGTGGAAAACAGTATGGAGATACCTCAAAAAACTAAAAATAGACCTATATATAGAACTACCATATGACTCAGAAACTCCACTCCCGGGTATTTATCTAAAGAAAACAAAAACAGTCTTTAGAGACCTAAATGTAAGACCAGATACTATGAAACTCCTAAAGGAAAATATGCAGAACACTCTTTGACATAAACTGCAGCAATATTTCTTTTTGATCTGTCTCCTAAAGGAAAGGAAATGAAAACAAAAATAAACAAGTGGGACCTAATTAAACTTAAAAGCTTTCACACAGCAAAGGAAACCACTGACAAGACAAAAAGATAACCCACTGAATGGGAGAAAATATTTGCAAATAATATGACTGATAAGGGATTAATATCCAACATATATAAATAGCTCATACAACACAACATCAAAAAAACAAACAACCAGATATAAAAATGGGGAGAAGAACTGAACAGACATTTTCCAAAGAGGAAAAGAAAATGGCCAACAGGCATATGAAAAGATGCTCAACATCAGTAATTAACAGGGAAATGAAAATCAAAGCCACAATGACATATCACTTCACACCTGTCAGAAAGAATGGCTATCATCAAAAAGAACACAACAAATGTTGGCGAGGATGTGAAAAAAAGGGAACCCTTGTTCACTGTTAGTGGGAATGTAAACTGGTGCAGCCACTGTGGAAAACAGTATGGAGGTGTCTCAAAAAACTAAAAATAGAACTACCATATGACTGAGCAATTCCACTCCTGTGTATATATCAGAAAAAACCAAAAACACTAATTTGAAAAGATACATGCACCCCAATGTTCATAGCAGCATTATTTACAATTGCCAAGATATGGAAACAACCTAAGTGTCCATCAACAGATGAGTGGACAAGATTGGATACACACACACACACACACACACACACAAAACGGAATACTACTCAGCCATAAAAAAGAACGAAATTTTGCCATCTGCAGCAAATGGATGGATATGGAGGGCATTATGCTAGTGAATAAGTTAGAGAAAGACAAATACTGTAGAATATCACTTATATGTGGAATTTAAAAAATACAACAAACTAGTGAATATAACAAAAAAGCAGACTCACAGATATAGAGAACAAACCAGTGGTTACCAGTGGGGAGAGAGGGAGGGGTGGGAGAGTGGGAGGTACAAACTATTCGGTGTAAGATAGGCTCAAGGATGTAATGTACAACATGGGGAATATGACCAATATTCTGTAATAACTGTAAATGGAAAGCAATCTTTAAAAATTGTATAAAAAATAAAAAATTTTTAAAAAAAACCACTCTTTGGAAAAGATATCTGCACACTTACATTAACTGCAGCATTATTTATAATAGCCAAGATATGGAAGCAATCTAAGTACCCGTCGGTAGCTGAATGGACAAAAAAGGTGTGGTGTACACACACACACACACACACACACACACACACACGCAATGGAATATTAGCCATAAAAAAGAATGAAATCTTGCCATTTGTGACAGCATGGACAGACCTAGAGGACACTAAGCTAAGTGAAATAAGTCAGATGGAGAAAGACAAATACTATATGATTTCACTTAAATGTGTAATCTAAAAAACAAAACAAATGGACAAACACAATAAAACAGAAACAGAGTCATAGATACAGGGAACAAACAGGTGGTTATCAGAGGGAAGGAGGGGGGGAGGGGAGAAATAGGTGAGGGAGATTAAGAGGTACAAACTTTTAGTACAAAATAAATGAGTCAAGGGTATGAAATATACAGTGTGGGGAATATAGTCAATAATTATGTAACATCTTTGTATGGTGACAGACAGTGACTAATCATGGTGATCATTTTGAAATGTACAGAAATGTCAAATCACTATGTTGTGTACCAGGAACTAATATAGTGTTGTAGGTCAATTATACTTCAAAAACAAACTCACAAGAAAAGAGATCAGATTTGTGGTTACCAGAGGTGGCGAGCGGGGGAGGGGGAATTGGGTGAAGGCAGTCAGAAGGTACAAATTTCCAGTTGTAAGATAAGTAAGTACTAGGGATGTGGTGTACAACTTGATAAATATAATGAACACTGTTTATGTTAATGCATGAAAGTTGTTAAGACAGTAAACCCTAAGAGTCCTCATCACAAGGAAAAAAACAGAGGATTACTTAATTACAATTACTTAAACTGTGTATGTTAATACAATTTAATATTATGCAGCCATTAAAAATGATGCTGAAAAAGTATATTTCATGATACAGGAAATGTTCACAGTATAAAGTAAAAAAGTATTACAGAACAGCATGACTTTTTTTTTTTTTTTTTTTTTTTTTTTTTTTTTTTTTTTTTTTGTGGTACGCGGGCCTCTCACTGTTGTGGCCTCTCCCGTTGCGGAGCACAGGCTCCGGATGCGCAGGCTCAGCAGCCATGGCTCACGGGCCCAGCCGCTCCGCGGCATATGGGATCCTCCCAGACCGGGGCACGAACCCGTATCCCCTGCATCGGCAGGCGGACTCTCAACCACTGCGCCACCAGGGAGGCCCAGCATGACTTTTTTTAAGCACACATACACACATGTATAGACTAACATAATATATACCAAAAACACTAATGGTGGTTATTGTCACGAGATTGGGGATCATAGATTATTTTAATTTTTGGGGGGGAACTTACTTGTATGTTCCAAAATTTCTATATATATTACTTTTGTTCTCAGGAAAAAATTGTTTCAACAATATAAATGAAGTTATAAAGGACACTAGTGCCATGTGTTCTCTTTACTTCAAAAGCATAAGGCTTGAGTTGGAGTATATGAATATACATACTACACAATGATGGGAGTTAAAATTTTACTTTTTAAAAAGCTGTGGGAGGGGCTTCCCTGGTGGCGCAGTGGTTGGGAGTCCGCCGGCCGATGCAGGGGACGCAGGTTTGTGCCCCGGTCCGGGAGGGTCCCACGTGCCACGGAGCGGCTGGGCCCATGAGCCATGGCTGCTGGGCCTGCGTGTCCGGAGCCTGTGCTCCGCAACGGGAGAGGCCACAACAGTGAGAGGCCCGCATACCACAAAAAAAAAAAAAAAAATCTGTGGGGTCTCGAAATAATAATGTTTCTCAAGAATGGTTAGATATTTTGTTCTTTCCTCAAAATGTGAGCTTTCTGTGCCTGACTGTAAGATAAAAAAATTCCTTTTTACTACTACCTAAGGCAGGCCTGCAATCTTCAGGGGAAGTACCATGTGGCTTCTGTCTGGTTTTGAATTAGTCCAGTGACCATCAGACTTTTTGACTGTAAGAACTGTCAATAAAATTTTTGAATATGCACTCATTATGTGACTTATTTATAAATTATATACCTGTAAAACTTTATTAAAATACCAAATATATATGAAAACATGCATGAATATAGAAATTTAAAATGATGAGATAAAAGTAACAGAAGCTCTAACATCTTCTTCCTCACAACGTCATGGATTGTCTTATATGTACTCTACTCTGGACACCACTGGACTGTACAACCACAAAAGGTGGGCTTTGACCAAAAAAGACCAACCATATGTCAATCTATTCCATTCAGAAGGTCTATAGGAAATTGATATGGGGTATTCTTCTGGCACTAGGTCTTTAATTTATCAAAGGTTATCCAGTTAATGGTGGTAGTGTGTTTACACAGGAAATATCTTCCAGGTCCGTACTCTAGCTTACCTTGTTGCTGCAATTTGTAATCAGTGGAATATGCCTTCCCAATGATATTCCATACAGGCCTTAAGCATCCAAATAGTCCTTCAAGAAACCCACCACTGCCGCTGCCCGACCTGCTGAACTGAATCTTGATGTCTTCAGTTCCACTCGTGCCCTCTCCATCCACAGTGTTGCTGTTCCCGTGAGACATGGCCATCTCTGATTCATCTTGTTCCCTTAGCTGAAGAACGCTGTTCTCAAACTGGTCCCTGGAATCCTCACTTACGCTTGTCAACACTGTTGTGGTGATGGGGCTGTTCATGCCCTCAGTTAGCTCTGTTTGCACCACCCCCTTTTCCTGCTGGTCCTTAAGAAGCTTGGGTGAAGGGTGGCTTCGCATAGGTGCAATGTCATCTTGTAGTCCATTGAAGGTTTTGTTTTCACTCAAAGGCAAGTGTGGGGAAGAGGAGCAGCTCAGGTGCTCCTGAGGGTTGGCCATCGTGCCATGAGTGTGCCCAGGGTCCTGAGATGACACTCAGAGGATCATTAGAAAAGAGTTCTGATGTAAGAGGGGGCTTCAGAACCTGGGGAAAACAGGAGGAGGTCGTGAGATCACCCTTTCTTTAGTCATCCACACCACTACACTTCCATTTATAATAATAAAAACATTGAAACAAGGGGGATTGATTAAACAGTGGTGTTCATCCCCATGAAGGAATACTGTGCAGCAGTTAAAAATCATGTTGTAGAAGAGTATTTACTAACATGAGAAAATGTTCATGACATATTAATATAAAAAGTAGGTTAGAAAAATATATACAGTGTAAGCCATTTAAATTTTTTATTATTTAAAAGGATACACAAACACATATACAAGAAAAAACGACTGGAAGGATACATCCAAAGAATTAACAACAGTTAATTCTAGGTGGTTAGATTTGGGAGGGATTTATGTTGTTGTGTTTTTCGAGATATTCTAAGCATTTTGCATTAATATGTTTCTATAGACTGAATGGTTGTGTCCCCCCAAAATTTACATGTTGAAACTCATTTGTGATGCTGTTTGGAGGTGGGGGCCTTTGGGATGTGATTAGGTCATGATGGTGGAGCCTTCATGAATGGGATTAGTGCCTTATAAAAAAGACCCCGGAGAACTCCCTTCCCTCTTCTTCCATATGAGGACACAGTGAGAAGATGGCTGTCTATGAACCAGGAAGCAGGCCCTCACCAGATTATCAAATCTGTGAGTGCTTTGATCTTGGATATCTCAGCTCAGCCTCCAAAAAACTGTCAGAAGTAAAAATGTTTGTTGTCTGAGCCATCTAGTCTGTGGTATTTTTGTTATAGCAGCCTGAACAGACTAAGACATATATATTATTTTTATAATCAGAAAAAAGTTGTTTCCCTTCCCAAAGGTATAAATATATTTTTGTTAGAAACTACATTCTGTGTTATTATAAGTCACTGCTGATATCTTCTGTTTGCTTTAGTGTCTTGTCCACTGGCACCTTTCTTTACTTTCTAAGGCATTCATTAAGGCATGTAGATAAATGTCTTGTGTATGTGACAGATAAATTCCTAAGATGTAAATTTTGTTTTACTGTACTGCACCAAATCTGGAGCAATGTGACCAAACTGCAGCTCTTTAAACTTATTATTTGCTTCTGATCTGTCCATTAGCACCAATTTCTCAGAGCCACCTACCCCCTGAAAATAAAGACATGGAATTGTTCTAGATTCACCAGATCATGCAAAATCAATCTTAAACTTATTCAATGTATGTCTCTTATCAGAAATTTACTTTCTTTGCAAATCCCTATATAATAGTCCTTCCTTCTTTCACTTTGTATTAAGCATCAAGGATGTGCTAGAGGCCAGGGGATAAAGATGATCTCGCAGAAGGGGCAAAAGACAGACCAACAAAGATTGACTGTACACTGCTTAACCAAGTGCTCTGGGAGCACAGAAGAGGGGGGATAGTTTCAGGGATAGCTGCCCAAAGGTGGTAACTATTGATCTGTTTTGAAGGAAGTGTAGAAATTCACCAGGCAGGCAGGAAAGGAGTGAGTGAAAGAAGAGGAAGAGGGTACTACAGGTTTGGAGAAAGTGTGAACGAGGGCATGAAGGGATGAAAATATGGAACAGATGAGATATCTTAGTGGCTGGAATGTAGGTTATATGTATATATACAGAGAAAGATAAGAATTGGAGAGAGTCAGGGGCTAGATTGTAAGTATGCTAGGCTAAGAGATTTGGATTTTATTCTGAAGGTGATGGGGAGCCACAGTATCCTATATTGGGGGTTACAAATAAAAATAGACCATTCTTATGTTATTAATTTCTCATCTTCATTACTGAGACCAGGGATTGCTAGGGAAGTGAGACTAGGCGTTCCAGGTAGTAATGGGGAGCAGCAGGAGATAACTCTTGTAAAAGGTGGGCCAAGGTCAGAATACGGTGGACCTGTATGGCAAGCTAAAGCTTTTAGATTTTATCCTCAAGACAACAGAGAGTCATCAAGGAATTTTAAGCAAGGGAGTGATTTGGTCAGATTTGTAATTTAAAATCATACCCATAGCAGTAGAGGTTGGATTGAAGGAGAATGACTGAAGGTCAAGATATCAGTTAGGAGGAAGAGACCAAGTAAGAAATGATGAGGACCCGAACCAAGGCAGTAGCAATGGCAATGAAGAGGAGGGGACAGGTTTAAGAGGTAAAACTGGTAAGATCTGGTGATTGATAAAACATGGGGGTGGGTGAGGAAAAGGACAGGAGAGGAATACTTTCAGATAACTTACTTGGGATAATGGATAGATGGACAATGTCATTAACTGAGATATGAAATATCAGAAGAGATGAAGTTTTAGAAAGAAGATAATTAGCTCATAAATGCAGACAGTTTAACGCCTACTGTGTGTTTCATGCACTGAACCAGATTTTTATTTATGTTATCTGATTTTATTTATTTTTTTATTTATTTTTTTTCTTTTTGTGGTACGCGGGCCTCTCACTGTTGTGGCCTCTCCCGTTGCGGAGCACAGGCTCCGGACGTGCAGGCTCAGTGGCCATGGCTCACGGGCCCAGCCGCTCCGCGGCATGTGGGATCTTCCTGGACCGGGGCACGAACCCGTGTCCCATGCATTGGCAGGCAGACTCTCAGCCACTGCGCCACCAGGGAAGCCCTATCTGATTTTAAAGACACTTTAGGGACTTCCCTGGCGGTCCAGTGGTTAAGACTGTGAGCTTCCACTGCAGGGGGAACCGGTTCCACCCCTAGTCAGGGAACTAAGATCCTATATGCCGCGTGGTGTGGTCAAAAAGGAAAAACAATAAAAATAAAAAGACACTTTATAGAGGGGAATTTAAAGAGAGTTATACATGGGAGCTTCTTTAGCTCAGGGATAGAAGTATCAAAATAATACAAAGGTGAACCCAAGTTAAATTAAAAACATTTTTATTAAATGCATGCTAGGAGCAGTACCAAGTTAAATTAAAAATGTTTTTATTAAATAAATGCTAGAACCACGCACTAGGCTAGGTTCTATGGGTACAGGACATTACTATTACCATTACTACTTTTAATGGTAAGGAAGACAAAGGGCTTTACAATTTACAGAGCCCTGTTTACATAATCAGCGATGTGATTACTCTCCAGAATAAAAAAACCAACAATCCGATTTGTAGTGTTTGCCAATTTCCCTGGTATAAATACTCCCACCAAGGCAGATTTTAAGCTAATAACAACAGCTTAACAACCTGCTTGCAAAGTTACTAAATATTTGACAGCTGGCTCTTAGAAAGTGGCATATAAACCAGCACCAACACCATAATCTTTGTGAGAGTGTCATTTTCATTTGAGAGAAGTAAGAAACTTCTAAGGCAACATATTGAGTAAGCGGTAGAGCAGGAATTAAAATCTAACTCAGAATTCAGATTCTCAAATTCCCTTGCCTTTTTTTTATGACAAGGCACCTCTTATGATAACCCTTCACTTTCTTAGAGTACTTTTCCTGTGACCTTGACCTAAACACCTGACTGCCTGTTTAAGGAAGCCAGAGCATGGAATGGCTATCCCTGTTTTTCCCAGAAGGACACGGAGGCCTAGAGAGAGGTATATGCCAAAGGTCACAGAGCCAGGACTGAATACCATTTTTTTTTTCCTAATTCCAAACTCTCTCCTATACCATGTGGTCTCTGTAAGACATAGTTTCTTCTTTTCAAAGCTTATACACTACTTAAAGAGTTAATAATTACACCGAGGGAATTACCTCCTGCCCACTCCCACCCCCATGACATACGAGCCATATTCTGTTCTACAGGCTGTGGGAGAAGGGGAACAAGATGGGGCAGGAGAAGGTAGACTGGGCTGACTGGACTTGAGGCGAACCTTTGCAAGGAAGATGTGTTTGAAACTGACAGAGGAAAGAAAGTCAGGAAAGAACAAGAGCATTAGCAGAGGCAGGGAAAAAACGATGAGGGCATGTGTGGGAGGGCTGATCACCTGGAAATAACGAAAGAGCCAGCTAAGGTTGGAGAGTAGTGTGCAAAAAAGGTAGCTCCTTCACATAAGGGCTCTGAAAGCTCATGAAATAATGCAGATAATTCTTCCCTTTAAACAAATCAGAAAACTTTAACTGCTTGAGGTTAGGTTCAGAGGGACTTAAATTCTAGGGCATGGAGAAATTTAGGGGCTGGGAAGCTGCCTGGGACTCTAATGTTGGGGAAAAGAAAGAAAGAAAGAAAAAGAAAAGCTGGAACCCTTCGCTACAGCAACAGCTGTTTGCTGAGTTGACCGCCATTCCCCACCCCAATCCTCTCCACTTCCTTCCTTTTTACTCATCTCTAAGCTCTGACGTTACTGATCCCCTCATTTTGCTTTCTTGCTGACCTCCTGCCACAACCTTGAGCTGTCTCTTGCCTTTGGCCTCTCTGACCTTGCTCTGCCTGATCTCTTTCAAGACTGCTGACTTCATATATTCAGACTTGGCCACTGCCTTAGCCAAGTTGCTTCCAGTCTGTCTTTGCCGTTGGGATCCTTTACAGCACAGGGCATATATTATGCTGTTGGCTCACATCAGACTTGATAATGCAAATACCCAAATGTATATGTGAATGTCAGCCAAACACCTATTTGTGCAATTTGTTCTTTGAACCCAACTACAGGATTTTATATTAATTCCTGGTAAATCTGCATTTTGTCCATTTTTATTCTGAGTTTCTTCTCCCTGATGACCTCATATTGAAATGAGCTCATATACAAAAAGTGAGAAAAACATGTGTTTGTTTTGTAATCTCTTCCCATTTCTTTTTTCTTTCTTTTTTTTTTTTTTTTGGCCACGCCTCAGATCTCAGTCCCCTAGCCAGGGGTTGAACCCGGGCCATGAAAGTGAAAGCACGGAATCCTAACCACTAGACCACCAGGGAACTCCCATCTCTTCACATTTCTAAGAGGTTAATGGTATACATGAAGTAGACCTGTTCACACAGGCACTGGGAATGAGTCTAAAGAAGAGAACTTCAGCATGGTCATCACATTCAGTTTGATATTTAAGACATCAAGGAATAACAGGACCTTCAAGGAATATAGTCCAACCCACCTGTTTTACATATGAGAATCAAATCCCAGAGAGATTGCTGACTCGCTCAATACGACTAATTAGTGTCAGAGACAGAATGAGTCCTCTTTCTTCAACCTATGATCCTCCTCTAGTCTGGTTGTTTATTCAGACAAACAGAAACAAATAGCCATGATAGCATGACCACTGATGACAAAAACGATAATAATTCACCGTGCTATTCTAGGTGCACTAAAACTACACCCAAAGAAGCACAAGCACCCATTTAGAGGGGTGGCCCTGCACCTGTTAACAGAGGAGTGAAGGGCACTCAGCTATTGGTGATTCAGTGGCTCTGAGAGCGGGCAGAGGTGATGGAAACCTCAAGGTGTGCATAAAGATATGTAGTCAGAGAGGCTTTCCTCTGCTCACCAAGAATATCAAGACCAATCACAACCAACAAATGCAGAGAAATGGAGAAGCACAAGAACAAAGGGAAAGAAATCATCACCATGGCTATATTCAAACATGATCAGAGCTGACTCTACATGTAAGTGTAGGAGGATAAAAATATCTAAATTTTACCTGTGTTTGTACGTACACCCACGCACTGCCACTGCACAGTGAAGGAGCTGGTAGGTGGAACCTAAGGGAACACAAGCAGCCCCACCATCTCTGCCTCTGTCTTTGTCCTCTCAGTTCCTCCCTCTCTGTCCAGATTTGGTTCAGGTACCCTTTTGGGAACTGACTGTTTGGATATTTTAATTCATGAGAAGTCAAAGCTAGAATTCATTAGAAGGGGATAGAAAGGAAACGAGGCAAGAATTTTAAACACTGAGAGTCAAATGGAAAAAGATAAGGAAGAGCAGAGGGGCTAAAGGGCAAGGTTGGCGTGTCACCCTTATCAGTAGGAAGCTCTATGGGCAAGGCTGCAGGTGAGGTGATGCTGCTGCTTCCCTTACAAGGGCTCCTGAATCTGCCAGGAGCACAAGGTAGTGCTTCCGTCTCTGCCCTTTGGGAACACTTCCCTTGCCCTCAAAAGGAGGAAGTGGTTTGTGAAAAATTAGTAGGCAAGGGCTGGAGACAGCAGCAGATGTGCATTTGCCAGCACACTGCCAATTTCTGGAAATTACCTTGGCTTCATGCCAAGATGGGTTCGGCACAGAAAAAGACGAGTGGAAGAGGTCATGTGGCCAAATGGCCCTTGAGTTCTTGTGTTTTTATTATATAATTCAATTTCCCCAAGTTGCTAATAGAGGATAATTCTATAATAGATCAGATTTTGAGTTTTACATCATAAATATGAATAAATCAAAGATTTTGGAAAATTTTGCCTCACAAAGTTTTCAGTATGACTAAAATTGAATAAAACTTGAAAGTAAGCCTTATTGCTGAGATTTCTTGATTGATGCTCACCTCTTCCAAAGCTGTCTTATCATTACTCGGCATTTTCTTGCCTTAAAATGAACACAATGCTGCTATCCTAACTTTCTGGTTATTTCTCTAAAATTCACATAGCAGTATTTAGAGCACAAGTGAGATTTCTGCTGTTAGGGCATCATTCCCATTTTAAAACTGGGATTAATTTACTTTTTCATAGTAATCACATAAAAAATGATCTTTCTAGGATAGAGGTCTATCACGGAGATCTTGATTTGAAATTTAAAAAAAAATTAGATTGCTTTTTCTAATGGAATTGCAAAATTAATCAGATCAGAATAGTGGCCTACAATTGCGCCTTTACCCCTAACTTGCTCTCCTAACTGTGAACCCTCTACTGAAATCCCTATTTGAAAGGACAATAATAACCTCACATCAACCAAATCCACCGACCTACCTTGTCCCATCTTCTTTATAACATTTCATCCAATAATCATGCATTCAGAAATATTGATTCAGTGTCTACCATGTATCTATATTTTTGGTTAAGATTATGAACGTTTCATAATATTAAAGTATGCTGGAGCCAGCAAAAAATAAAAATTACAACCAGGCAACCTCCATGTTGACAGATTACTTAATGAATATTACTACCTATAAATACAACTATGACTAAAGTTAAAATAACTTTATAATGTAGGTTTTAAAGCAACTGACAAAGGATTAATCTCCAAAATTTACAAGCAGCTCATGCAGCTCAATAACAAAAAAACAAACAACCCAATCCAAAAATGGGCAGAAGACCTAAATAGACATTTCTCCAAAGAAGATATACAGATTGCCAACAAACACATGAAAGAATGCTCAACATCATTAATCATCAGAGAAATGCAAATCAAAACTACAATGAGATATCATCTCACACCAGTCAGAATGGCCATCATCAAAAAATCTAGAAACAATAAATGCTGGAGAGGATGTGGAGAAAAGGGAACACTCTTGTACTGCTGGTGGGAATGTAAATTGATACAGCCACTATGGAGAACAGTATGGAGGTTCCTTAAAAAACTACAAATAGGACTACTGTATGACCCAGCAATCCCACTACTGGGCATATACCCTGAGAAAACCATAATTCAAAAACAGTCATGTACCCAAACGTTCACTGCAGCTCTATTTACAATAGCCAGGACATGGAAGCAACCTAAGTGTCCATCAACAGATGAATGGATAAAGAAGATGTGGCACATATATACAATGGAATATTACTCAGCCATAAAAAGAAACGAAATTGAGCTATTTGTAGTGAGGTGGATGGACCTAGAGTCTGTCATACAGAGTGAAGTAAGTCAGAAAGAGAAAGACAAATACTGTATGCTGACACATATATATGGAATTTAAGAAAAAAAAATGTCATGAAGAACCTGGGGGTAAAACAGGAATAAAGACACAGACCTACTTGAGAATGGACTTGAGGATATGGGGAGCGGGAAGGGTAAGCTGTGACAAAGCGAAAGAGAGGCATGGACATATATACACTACCAAACGTAAGGTAGATAGATAGTGGGAAGCAGCCGCATAGCACAGGGAGATCAGCTCAGTGCTTTGTGACCGGCTGGAGGGGTGGGATAGGGAGGGTGGGAGGGAGGGAGACGCAAGAGGGAAGGGATGTGGGAACAGATGTATATGTATGACTGATTCACTTTGTTATAAAGCAGAAACTAATTAAAAAAATAAAGGAGGATTATAGAATATATAGATAGAACTGTGAACTTGAGCTGGTCCCTGATAACAGCACCAAGTATACAGTAAGCACTCAATAAAAGCTAGTCCCTTTTCTTCTTTTCCTTTCCTGTTATTTTGTGCCTTTCCCCTCTTTTTTTGGGAAATCTATGACTCTCCTTAAGATAAATAGTTCAGGAGAACAGTTGAAATGACCATTGAAATTATTTAAAATTACTATTTAAAATTTAAATTATGTTTTACAATTTGGGCTATAATGCACACTTTCATATTGTTTCCCAATCAACCAATTCAGAACCTTCTATGCACTTCATCATATAGAGAGCAACACTGTGAGGGGCTAAGAGGGGAACCACTGGACGAAGATAGACCTGGATTCAAATACTAATCATTAACTTGATCTTTCTCTCTAAGCCTCAATTTCGTTATCTATAAGTGGTGATAACAACAGAATCCAACTCATAGAAGAGATTAGGTGATTATATGAGATAATGCATATATAATGCACTTATCTAGCACACAGCAAATCCTCAAGACTTGTTAGCTATCCAAATCTTTAACTAGAAAAACTAGAATGAAAAGATATATGTCAATATGCTCAATATATATGTGAGATCAAGGGGCATGAAAGGAAGGGCAAAAAGAAGACAAGTGAGTTTTCTTAAAGAAAGTGGGAAAATGACAAAAGTGGGATAAGAGAGAGATAGATCAATATACATAGGAATTGAGGCACATTTAGCTTGTAACGTTCATTTGAAATTATAAATGAAAGCAAAAAGAATCAATAAACAGAGATACTGGGTCAAAAGGGCAAAAGGAAGATGGAAAACAAGAGAGGAAAATCCCAAACGTATGCAACTTCTTTTTCATATTTAATTTCCTTTGTCTTTAATTACAGCAGTTATTTTTACATTCCAGGTTTCAATTAAATTGAAAGAAAAAGGGAAGGCTCTATGTAGCTATAATACTTGGGAGAATATTAATACTATGTAGTTCTAATATTTGGGAGAAAAAAGTATGTAATTCCCATGGTTTTAACATTGCTATATTAAATTAGGAGATAATTTTATTGATTCAAGAAAATATCTCTGGGAAAAGACTGCTTATGTTTTAACAGAAGAGCAATTAGAACACAGGAGAACCACTGCAGAACTGTGTTCCCAAAGGAGAGTATGGAATTTTCTTGCCTAGAGATCGACATGTTTCTACATCACGTTATGTACACATGAAGACATTCTGTCTTTCAGGAACTGCTTAATTCTACTCTTGTCTCACCCACCTTCCTAGAAACATTATATTTTTCAGGCAGCTTGCCTTCACTTTCTTTATGAAGACCTCATCCTTAGGGCAAAGTCTAAAAAGTTTGTTGTGGCTCTAGGCCTAGAGAACTTTGTACAATAGCAACTTCCCACAAGCTTAGAAAAATCATAAAAAATAGTCCTTAAGTGATAAATTGAACATTGTAGTAAAATGTGTGCTCTAAATTCAAACTCTCTGGTTTGAATACTGATCCTGTCCATGGGGAAGTTCCTTATCTTTTTGTGTCTCAGTTTTTGCAGTCAAAAACTTGGATAATAAGTGTATCTACCTCATAGGGTTGTAATGAGGACTAAATAAGATAATACTTGCAGAGTGCTTAACATATAACCTGGTACAAAGTAAGCACTTAACAAGGTTTTGCTATTTATACTTTAAATTAATAAACATTCTAAAATAAGAGTGTATTCTTTATTAATAATAATATCCATATTGTTAAAGGAGTAAGATCAAATGAGTACATATATTTTCCAACAGTTTTGTCCTTGCTCATTCCAGGGATATAACCATAGAAAAAGGGAAACTTAAAGTTGTCCCAGAGGATGGCTATTTTCATTTTATAATGAAAAGACCATTTATTTCCAAGGAGTTAAGCAGAGCAGCTTAGCCCAGAAATAAGCAATGGCCCCAGCCTGAGGGATTTGACACCACTATTCATTGACCCCAGGTCCTAAGACCACTTTGACCCACTCTCATAAGTCGCCATGCTTTGTCTAGTTTGCAAAAAAAAGGTTTTTTTGGATGTAATTTGAAGAATTATAGATGTTGAGAGATTAATAAACCCCTAACTAGGAGAGAGTACAAGTAGCACGAGTAATTAACTTGATGTTGAGAATAAAAAGATACTCAATAACATCGTGATAGCAACATATTAATAAATATTAATGTTAACATTTGTTTATTATGTCATATATATCTTCCTTTGTAGACTGGGCATGATTCTAAAGAAAAAAATAAGCAGAATCTAATTAGAGGTTAATTCATATTCCAAATGTACTAGGGGTTGAACTGAAGGAAGCTTTTTTAGGCTGTAATAATCATTTTTCTGAATTAAGGTTTTTTGAAGTCTGTATGATGAGCGAGCAGCAGAAGCAGGCACTAACACTGAAGTTGGTGCAGGACCCTGTATTAGCCCAGACCCTGGCAAGAAAGAGATGCCACACTCAAATGGGGCAAATGACAAGAATTTATGAGACTACTTACAAAGGTGGGGGCAGGAAAAGCAACAGGGATGGTGCCATTCCCCAAAGCTAGTAACATTCAAAAGGCTGTTAACTGAGTAGGGGAAAAAATTATTGCCAGAACCTGGAAAGCATAACTATAGAAGAAAGTCATCCAACAAGAGCTGTGGCTTTGGGAGAGGGATGCAACCAAAGTTTAATGACCTGATAGGGAGGGAGCCAGGGGAATTAATATTGAACCCCAACCTCACGCTCCTCTGGCTCTCTGAGACCCTGCAGGTGCTTCACATTGGTTGAACCCAATAGAAAACAAGAAGGCAAGGAAGTCCATTAATGCAGCCTTCAGAGGCACAGAACAGAGTACTCTGAGAAGGACTGAAAATGGATCTGATTCTAAGCACCAGACCAGTGCAGATCCTCCTGCTAAAGGCAGAGACATAATGGCCAAACCTGGAAATGCAATGAGCAGAGCTAAGCCCCTGCTAGTAAGAGGTCTCCCTCTGGCTTCTGGATCTTTCAGTTTGGTGGGAAAACTTGAACTTCGGTGTCAGTTATGGGCTCTATAGCAGTTGGGTACCACTGGACAATCTGTTCTTTCTGCCTGGGCTGAAGTATGGGGAATATTTTCCCCTCTAAATATATAAAATACTATTTATTATATTCAGGTCATCTACGAGTCTTACTACCATGTACTATGTTCCAAAAAAAGCATCTCATCAATGAAAACTAAATGATATCCACATTGTGATTAAATACTTAGAGTGGAGGCAGCTTGCTACACAGGGGTTCTGAAAAAATGGGCTTCCTCGTGTGGTTTATGTGAGTATTAAATGAGGTAAAGTACATGAAAGTGCTTTTCAAGCTATGCAGTAGTATCCTGATGCTGTCACTATTAAAATATATGGCAGCCATAGGGAAATGATGGATACTGTATGGTTTAGTAAGAATTGTTGTCAGGAGCTACTGCTCAGGGCTCTAAGCAGGTGAGAGTGGAAGGAAAATCTTTTTGATTTTATATTTTGAAGTTATATTATGAAAGTTCTCTTTTCCCATTAAATTTACTGTTAGTGTTTGGACTGTTTAGTTGGACAGTGAAATATAACTGAAGTAGAGCTATGAATATAACACATTACACACTTGTTTTATACTATATAACATGAAAATGAAATAATTCATTGCCAGCTTAGTATAATAGAGTTACTGAAAAGCATCAGTAACAGACTTCCAATGATATATGTGGAATTTCCCACAAAGCTGCAGATCCTACAAACTGTTCCTGGGCAAGTCCTGTTTGTTCCCGGCAGGCAAGAAGTTGTCAAGGGTCCTTCTGCCATCTTTGCATTGCTTTTTCAGGTCTTGCTTAGGAATGATAGAAACAGAGATTGTTAGAATTGGAGGGAGCAGTGAGTGGGTGATAATTTCTATTTTTAAAGAGAAACAACTCATCCGAATTAGTTTGTAAATTTGCTAGGGGTAGAATCCAAGTATTATTTATCTCTGTACCTTGTCCCTCTTCTTTTCCTCCCTACCTAGCCTCAGCACCTAGTACAGGACCTGTGTAAGATGATGCAGTTTACTTTTTGGATGAGAGAACTTCACACACACACACACACACACACACACACACACATACATACACACACACACGCAGAGCAATCTGATAAATAATACATTAATAACAATAGCTAAAATTTGCTGAGATTATTGCCAAACACTGCTCAAAACACTTTCCCTATATTAACTTTAATCCTCACAAAAACCCTTTGAGAAAAGTACTACAATTACTCCTATAGTTGTCAAAGCAGTTGGGGTATAGAGTGTTTAAATAACTCACCAACAGCTACTAAGTGGTAAAGGCAGGGGTTGAACCCAGTTCCACTCCAATTCCAGAGCCTGAGCCCGAGTTGAGTCCAAGCCCATGATGTTAGTCACAACGTCCTACTGTCAATATTATAATGGGCTTCTATTTAATTAAGGAAGGTCGCACAGCAAAGGAAACCATAAACAAGACCAAGAGACAACCCTCAGAATGGGAGAAAATATTTGCAAATGAAGCAACTGAAAAAGGATTAATCTCCAAAATTTACAAGCAGCTCATGCAGCTCAATAACAAAAAAACAAACAACCCAATCCAAAAATGGGCAGAAGACCTAAATAGACATTTCTCCAAAGAAGATATACAATTGCCAACAAACACATGAAAGAATGCTCAACATCATTAATCATTAGAGAAATGCAAATCAAAACTACAATGAGATATCATCTCACACCAGTCAGAATGGCCATCATCAAGAAATCTAGAAACAATAAATGCTGGAGAGGGTGTGGAGAAAAGGGAACACTCTTGCACTGCTGGTGGAAATGTGAATTGGTACAGCCACTATGGAGAACAGTATGGAGGTTCCTTAAAAAACTACAAATAGAACTACCATATGATCCAGCAATCCCACTACTGGGCATATACCCTGAGAAAACCATAATTCAAAAACAGTCATGTACCAAAATGTTCATTGCAGCTCTATTTACAATAGCTAGGAGATGGAAACAACCTAAGTGTCCATCATCAGATGAATGGATAAAGAAGATGTGGCACATATATACAATGGAATATTACTCAGCCATAAAAAGAAATGATATTGAGCTATTTGTAATGAGGTGGATGGACCTAGAGTCTGTCATACAGAGTGAAGTAAGTCAGAAAGAGAAAGACAAATACCGTATGCTAACACATATATATGGAATTTAAGAAAAAAAAATGTCATGAAGAACCTAGGGGTAAGACAGGAATAAAGACACAGACCTACTAGAGAATGGACTTGAGGATATGGGGAGGGGGAAGGGTAAGCTGTGACAAAGTGAGAGAGTGGTATGGACATATATACACTACCAAACGTAAAACAGATAGCTAGTGGGAAGCAGCCACATAGCACAGGGAGATCAGCTCGGTGCTTTGTGACCACCTAGAGGGGTGGGATAGGGAGGGTGGGAGGGAGGGAGACGCAAGAGGGAAGAGATATGGGAACGTATGTATATGTATAACTGATTCACTTTGTTATAAAGCAGAAACTAACACACCATTGTAAAGCAATTATACTCCAATAAAGATGTAAAAAAATAAAAATACATATAATAATAATAAATGCTAATCATCAAAAGTTAAAAAAAAAAAAGAAAGGTCTAAGAAAAATATGGACTAGACTCACATCTTACCTCTAGGTTAAGTTCTATATTTAGGATAAAAGGTAAAAATTCCTAGCAACAAATAAAGACAAGTGGAAAATTCTAAAATATGCCCACTTTCTACAGGGTTTACTCCATTCTGTTTTAATATTAAACCCCCATACTTGCACTGTCCAATATGGTAGCTTCTAGGCATATGAGGATACTTAACCTAAAATTAATTAAAAATTAAATGAAATAAAAATTCAGTTTCTCAGGTGCAGTAGTCCATTTCAAGTGCTTAGTAGCCACATGTGAGTAATGGCAACCATACTGGCTAATACAAAATAGAACATTTCCATCATCACAAAAGGTTCAGTTGGACAGCAGTTCTCCATAAGACTCATTCATATTAACAGATTTGTTTGCTGTGAGAATTAATAAAGATTACTGCTTCCCTTTGTACATGGGAATTTGATAAATGCATAGAACTCCATTAGCTCCTTTAAAATAACAGGTTTGTTACCAAATTCTAGTAATGCCTGTGAATAAGGTGATTTAAGTACAGTTCATTCTAATGATGGTTCATCAGGATCAAATTAAAGCAGAGATTTTTAAAAAGGATTTTCCAAGGGACCATAGTCAGTTGTCTAAAATCATTAGAAGAGCCAAAGGATTCATTTTCAAATACCTAAGTAGTTTCAACAGTCATTTGTGGAGAATTTTAAAACTGAAATTGGATTGCTATTTTTCTCATAATTACCATTCCTTAAAGTTCCTAATCATAGGACTAGTGTAGGTGAAAGGCAGAAAAACTAGGGGAGGGCTAATGGAGGGAAGGCTGAACAGGACCAGAAGTTTCTACCAAATCACCAACAGCTCTTGTCACTTCTCAGAGAAAACTGTACAGATAACCAGGATAAAGACTCCAGGGGGAACAAGGAACTCTAGACTCTGGATCCAATATCCAATTTTAATAGAGAAGTAATTAAAACCATATTAGTGAAAGATCCTATTGCTTTAGACTTTTACATTTCTCCTTAATATTGTTTTTGCTCACAGAAGCACAGCAGTTTTAATTTTTTAAAGTAATGATTCAATCAAGATGATATTCTAGAAAATGTATGATAGGACATTTTGAGCTTTACCAAGAATAGAAGTTTGACACTGGCAAAAATCAATCATTTTTCACCTGTCTCCTGTCACTATTTTGGAATGTGAATTTGACTTTGTGCTAGAGAGTAATCTAAACCCATCATTTAATTATTCATTGGTGTAGTTTCCATTTCTACTCCAAATATATAGCTCAAATTTGAAAACTACTAAAGGATCCTTGATGAGGATAAATATCAATAAATATTAAATATTTTTCCTAAGTGTTAAAAAATGTACAAGACAGTTCTAATGGAAAGAAAAATAAATGCAGAATAATCAACCATTTGTGAGAGTATACAGTCAGTATGTAGTGCCTCAATACAAACATTAATATTACAGAGGATAGAATTTAGACATATTTAGCTGCCTCCCTTCAGAAATTAAAATTTGAACTCATTACAAGTGTACATTTTCAATCACGTGTTCCTAAAAAGTTTTCTATGAGTCCATTTATATGAAATACATTTATAGAAAAGACATAACCATACAGAAAACAGAAAAGTGGTTAACAGGGAAAGGGTTGAGAGGGGACCTACTTGAGCTTTTCTTCCCTTTAATTCCAGTACTGAGATCTGCAAAAGGCATTCTGAAGGCAAAGTCCCCAAGCTGTCCTGAGCAACGGCAGAATCACCAGAATACATCAATAGCCTTCTGACAGGCTCCTTAGAAACTATCGGTGTTCTAAGGACACTGATACTTTTCCTGACACTTTTACTAGGATGCCTCGGACAAAGTCCAGTTAGTTGTGTAAGTTGTGGTAAGCTTTGTTAAAATGCAACCACATTGCTTTAGATTTATAAATTTCCATTCATGTGTATATTAGAATTAATTTTATATTTAGAATCCTTTAACATCCTTTGTGATAGATGTACCTCTGGGTGTTTCTAAATGTAAGTTAATAAACATGAGTCTACAGAATAAAATGAGCAAGAGTTTAGCACAGTCAAGGTTACTTGTCCTTAGAATCTAAAAGCCATTCCTGGAGTTTCCTACGCCAGAATCAGTGTTGACTGAAGGTTGAGGTGAAGGTCTAGGGTGAGGTGACAGAAAATGGTTAAGGAAGGAGACGTTAGTTATAGCCTGAGGGTTCACAGACAAACACATAATCACCTCCTGTATCCTTTCCCTCACTTACTGAGGCAAATCAAAGTGTCCTTCTGATTAAATCTTTAGGGTTTCTAACGTCCTTTCGTGATTTTCTTCCCTTTCTAGGCATGCTTTCTATACTAATTTTTAAACTTTATTTTACTGGATAAAAATTTTGTGTGAATATACCCCACATCTCCTCTGGGATGATCCCACTCCACTGTATAGTTTATGACTTTCACTTGAAGAATTTTTCCACAGAGCCCATAAAGACAAGAAGTTTCATTAGAAGAATGGATTTTGCAATGGGGCATCAATTCAACCTCAATAGACTGAAATAAATTGAGCATGAAAATTTAAAATATGAAAACAAATAAATAACTAACTACCTATGAGGAATCACAGAGTCCTTATACCTAGTCAACTAAATGGCCTTCTTCTCATAATCACTGAAATGACAAGAGGGTGAGGATGGTCCACCAATTATACCAGTACCTTGGAAATTAACCCATTTACAATGCCTTGGACAATTCAGGTTTTGGGATTAATGATATATTCTATTAGCCTACCCATGGGACAAAAGTAAAGACATGATTGGCTGTGGTCACAGAGAAACTCAAAGAAGAGTCTGATTATTTTTTATTATTATTTTTTTTTGTGGTACACGGGCCTCTCACTGTTGTGGCCTCTCCCATTGCGGAGCACAGGCTCCGGACGCGCAGGCTCAGCAGCCATGGCCCACGGGCCCAGCCACTCCGCGGCATGTGGGATCTTCCCGGACCGGGGCACGAACCCGTGTCCCCTGCATCGGCAGGCGGACTCTCAAGCACTGCACCACCAGGGAAGTCCCTTATTTTTTAACCCCAGTAGATTCAGGTTCTGATTCTGACTTATTTTCTTTTTATCTCTCTCCTTACTTACAACTAGGCAGAATCAAGAGAAAAGATTCAAATTTCACAATAGCTAGGATTTAGTTTAAGAGTCAAAGTGGTAGAATAAAAATGTATTATGGGAGGAGGAAGGAAAAATTAGGAGTATGGGATTAACATATACATACCAACATATACGAAATAGATAAACAATAAGGATTTACTCTATAGCACAGGGACTATACTCAGTATTTTATAATAATCTATAATGGAAAAGAATCTGAAAAATATATATATATTTTGAAACATATATATATATATTTTTGAATCACTTTGCTGTATACCTGAAACTAACACAATGTTGTAAATCAACTATACTTCAATAAAAAGTAAATGAAAAAAGAATATATCCTTAAAATCACTCTATATCAGCTCAAAGAGATTGTCTTTATTCTTTTGTACATGTTTCAATCGAATTAAATACAACCACTGCTTTACCTGGGCTTAAAAAAATGTATTTAGTGTACTCCTAAATAGGCCTGCCATTATACTGGCTTTATTTCAAGTCTTTTCTTGACACGGCAGTATAATTTAATTAAGGGAAGGCGCTACGAAAAGAAAAGTTGAGAACTAAATTGTAGGCTAGGAATGGCTAAATTGAGAGTCAAGTGGTACCCTAGGCTTCCTGTTTTTCTGACTTCAAAACGTTTTAGGTAATTTTTCCTAACTACTCTGGGTCCCTCTAGTCTTTTTAACTTTTCCACTACTGGACTCTCACTACTTTTTCACCTAGGGTCACTACATTATACAATTCTAAGGGGCTTCATCCCCAATGACAGCCCTATTTTTATTATTTCTCTCTTCCCACAAATGTTTCTTAAAGTAGAAACTATTTCTAATAAGATCAACTGATTATTTCACTTTAGGGAATTAGAACCAAGTGCTTTTTTTTTGGCCACGCCATGCAGCATGCAGGATCTTCCCCGATCAGGGATCGAACCTGTGCCCCCTGCACTGGACCACCAATGCACTTAACCACTGAACCACCAGGGAAGTCCCAACTAAGTGCTTTGGGGCAACAACACACAAGAAAATACTGTAAGGGAACTTGAGTTATCTTTCTAATTCACTCACTGCTATGGCCTATGTCCCCCCAAAATTCATATGCTGAAATCCTAACCCCCAAACATTATGGTATTAGTAGGTGGAGCCTCTGGAAGGTACTCAGGTCATGAGGGTGGAGTCCTCATGAATGAGATTAGTGCCCTTATAAAAGAGGCTCCAGAGAGCTCCCTAGCCCCTTCCACCATGTGAGAATAAAATGAGAAGTCTGCCACCCAGAAGAGGGTCCTCATCCAACAATGCTGACACCTGATCTCAGACTTCCAGCCTCCAGAATTGTGAGAAATGAATTTCTGTTGTTAAAAGGTACCCAGTCTGTAGTATTTTGCTATAGCAGCTGGTACAGATTAAGACACTCACTCAGTAAACATGCACTGAGCATGTGCCAGACAATGTGTTACCATGCCATGGATGATGGAATAAAGACAGTTTTAGACAGTCCTGCCCTCAAGGAATATACAACCTATTGTGTCAGATAGGCAAGTAAACAAGTAACTAGAAAGCAAGGCGGAATTAAGAAAGGCTTCAAGAGCTGTATGTGCCATGACACGGCAGTGGGTGCGATGACTAACTCTGACTGAGACTATCAGAGGAAAGCTTCATAAGGAAGAGACACTCATGTAACAAAGTGGGACCCTAAAGGAAGAGTAAGAGTCATACCAGTGGGAAAAGGGTGAGGGATGGGGGAGGCAGAAGTGCTACTTGGAAGAAGGCATACATTCTTATCAAAGAGAATTTCATAAAGAAAAGAATGGAAGGCAAGAAAATAAATGGCATTTTCCAGGAATAGCAAGCAGTTTGGAATAGTTGGAGCAAAAGGTACATGGAGGGCACGTGATCAGCACAGCTATAACTATAGAGTGGTGTCACATCATGAAAGATTTTGAAGGCTGGGCTAACAAGTCTTTTTTCTCTCATCAGAATAATTTGGCTTCTTAAAAACCGTTACTCATTACTTGTGTAATGATCAGAAAACTTCCTAGGCAAAAACCACAGGAATTAAAATCAGGAAAATATATAGCTTTTGAAATCATGCTATCACATTAAATAATGTGTATATTAAAAGCATTGTTTGGGGGCATAAAATTGAGGCAGAGTTTTCCTTAAGTCACTCTGGCACAAACACATTTTTCAGAGCCACTTCTAGAAATCTGATAGTAGACAGGAAGGAATAAAAGTGCTGACCTTTGAGCAAAAAGGGGCATGTCACAGGAAATCAACGTACTGAGATGCACTGAGATCATCATCTAAGGGCTTCTGACAATTTTATACATGCTAATAGAACTGGCTACAAAATTTTCAGGGCTAGAGCAAAACGAAAAAGCAAGACCCCCTGTTCAAGAACTAGTAAGAATTTCAATCTAGAGACAGCAGAGCATTAAACCAAGAGCAGGGCCCTATGCAAGTGCCCCCATTACACACCTGTGAAGCTGGCCTGACTTCCAACTCTAACTTTTAATGATAATCCAGTTAGTTTCCACAGCCTGATATGTGTATAACAGCTCTCATATTCAAGTGTGAATTTTTGACACCAATTTACAGCCCCCCACCCCCGAATTTATCCCATCCCCACCAACGTGTTTTCCTCTCCACCTTCCCTGGCAGTGGTGACTACAAGAAAGCCCTTCTTAGAGATGTGCTAACTCCTTCACTTGATCTTATAATGCCGTTCTTCTGCTCACTGAAAACTCAGGCTTTCTGTTCTTAATCACTTGTGTTGAAAATTTCCCTTCTTCATAAAGTCTTCACTAATAGGAGGTAAGGTAATAAGTTCTCAACCACATTCAGTATTTAATCTTAACTGATGCACTGTTTAGGCTACTATTTATGCAGAGTTTAAGTATAGCTGTCACTGATGCTGCTAATACTGATGATGTGGTTGAGTGCCTAGGTACGGTGCTGGGCACTTACTGTCCTGAAAATTCATCAGTGGATGATCCTGTTGCTATCTGATTTCCTTGTTCTTTATAGTTTAGTCCTATTCCCCAGCATATTAACACTTGCCCCAAAGAAAAAACAGAGGAAGGAGAGGGAAAATAATCACTTGGGTCAGACAATTTTGCTACTTGTTAATAGGGTTGGTAAGAAAAAACTGTTAATGACTCAAAAAAAGATTTGAAACAACAACTTAATTACAGCTCCTATATTATCCGCGCATTTCGTTTATTCTCCCTGACATTCAGTGGATAAACTGACCATTAGCTTTATCTATAATCAATAAGTTGGCTATCTTAGGCAATAAAATCAGAGAAGACACCATGTTTTTTTGAATTGCATTCGTACAATACACATAGCCTTAGCTGTCAATAGAAAAAATTGAAACAGGTCGTTTACTGTAGCTGTGAATTCTACTCAACCAGTTGATATGTATATTATGCTGAGCCTTGTGCTTTGTGCTACATTAAAAAGGTGCATGTTTTCATATTATGAGTGTACTATTATCATTGAAGAACTTCAGACAAGACCCTCCTGTGGCTCTTAACCTGAATTTGGTTCAGTGCCGTCTGAGTGGGGTTAATTTGTTTAAACTTCGCCAATTTTAGAACAGCAGCAAATCTAAAGTCAGAGGCTCTCAACTGATTCGAATTAAACTCTTTGGATTAGATTACTCCTATTTGCTTTCGCTAGATTGGAATGATTTCAGTCTACTAATAATTTCCAAAACCCTGTATATGTAGCTGAAGTTCGGCATACAGTTTACCTTTTTCTCCATTTTTGTCTTTTTATCTTTGGTTTGAGAAGACCATATACCCCCATCTTGTGACTATGAGAAGGAGGGAGGTTTTTCTTTTTCTGTGCAGAAGGTCTACTTAGTACCTCAGGACACTGTGCCTCCTGAGCCACAGCTTAACAGCATTAGCAAATGCAGCTCAGCCAGAGGGGAGCTGAACAGCAGCTGAGTCAGTCTAATAATTTACACTGGGGAAAGCCCTTGGAATTCAGAGGCACATTGCCCAGCTGGAGAGACAAACCTAATCTTTGCTAATGATGTTCCTCCCTCTCTTTCCTATCAGGGCTGGGCTTTTTACACATGCGCACATAATTATATATGCACACTCGGAGTCTAGTGAAGCCAAACAACACAGCACCCAGGATTAAATTACACAGTAAGACTACCAGGCGTCATCTGGCCTCTACATCCTGTCTAATAAATGCTGTCCATGGTTCACATTGTGGAGCTGTTAAAGATCGTAAGAGTTCAAAAACATATACAGCTACATCCTAAAATTCAAAAGTGAAAACATTATGATGATATTAAAAGTGATAATATATTACAATATTATTTGAGACTGAATATAGTAAGCTTGACTTCTTAAATTGACTTAAACAAATACATATTAGAAAACAGACACATGGACTTTGTTCTAAAAAGGACTTGAGGCTACTGACAAAAATGCACACAGTACAATAGGTAAACAGGTGAAGGGAAAATTAGAATAAAATGTAAAAAAAAAAAGAAAAAACCACCAAGGAAAAAAACAGTAGGCAAAAATAATTTGTATGCTAGCAACTGTAAAGATGGTTCACAAATTTGGACCAGAGCTTTCTGTAGATCAAAGTAAGGAGAAAGACACAATTGTTCAAGTAAGAGAAAACCATACCAATTGTCCAAGAGCAGTTTTTACAATACTAAGGCCCAAGAGGCTTTTCTTCTACTGATCCGTACAAAATGATAAAACAGCCTCAACAATACCCTCATAGCAAATACAGCAGCATTTCTTGGACAGTTTTTAGAGCACCTCTCCATTCAAGGTAAGTTTCCCAAGTATTCCAGAAAAGCAATACTTACAGTAAGAGATTCCAAGGAAATAGCTGAAATTCTGATTTAATGCAGAAAGGGATGGACTACATCTCCTTCAGGAAATCTTTCCCTGATCATTATTGATCACACTCAAGCTTTCCAAAAAATTGAGTAGCAAGAATTGCAGGTTCTATTCTCTGGCAAGAACCTGGAATGCAAACATTCTGGGTTTTCATGTAAGGGGTAGACCCATAAGCTTTAGGAATCAACCAAGAAGGAGAAAAAGCTGATATCTTCCTATGAAAATTCAGGAATATGACCAGAATTTATGCCTCAAAACCTCATTTCCACCTGGAGGTGGGCCAAAAAAACAAAGAAAAACCTGACCGTGCAGTGGTTTATTTTTTTATTATAATGTTCTTCTCATTCTGATGAAACTGTACTTTTCTCAATATTTTTATAACTATTTTTTTACAGAACCCTCTGCAAATAGCATCAACTATTTTAAAAAGAGGGAAGCAATTTAATAGTTAATACCTCTTCTGATGGTTGTGAGTCACCATCTGGGGCTATAAATTATAATCGTGCTACACGGTAACGGGCAGAGGGCTGATCCATGAAGCTCCCCCAGGAGAAGCCGTCTATCAGCGCAGACATCTAGACAAGGGACTCAGGGACAGGGCAGCTCCGAGGCCAGACAAGGGCTACAGCGGAAGGATACAGCGCAGTCAGATTTTCAAAAGCACCTCTCAGACACCCCCAGCCCCAATGCCATACCAAGTTTCTGAAATAAGAAAATTATAGAGAAAATTCTTACACTTTAAATACTGGCAATTAGAGGGGAATTTAGGATTCAAGAAGCTCTGGCCAAAAAATGTCCTCAAGTGAGAGAGAACAAACAAGAGGTTCAGAGCTGCTTCATCTATTTTTAATGAACTTACAAATGTTTCAAAAAGAAAAAGGTGACATTATTTACCACAGAATGAGAACTGAGACATTAACCTAGCAAGAAGAAGCTATGAGATTGTGCACACATGTGCTTGTATAAACTTGCACAGCCCCCAGACCTGGCGCCCTGGCGGCTGATTAGTGTCTTCTGCCTCTTACTGCAAACTAAGGGCTTAGCTGCTTTGGACTATTTACTCCAAATACAACAATTTCAAAGATGGTATAAGCAGGTGAAAAGAAGAGAGAAGACAGGAATAATCCTAATAAGAAGGAAAACAGTGCAGAAAGTCAAGTTTATAAAAATAATCAGAAAATTACAAGTCGAAAGAGAAATGTACAGTTAGGATACGTTCTGAGGCCTTACATTAAGCCTTAAAGGGCACCTGAGATCATTCTTAGAAAGAGAATACAAGCTAGAAGTGCTAAAGCAACTGGGTTTTTTGGTATGCTGCTTAAACACCTAAAGCTTAGACCTGTCACATCTTCCAAGATATTCAAGGACTTTTACAGACATTCTCACATCAGTTCTTGCAACAAGGATCTGAGAAAGGCACTCATTAGATTTGCAAAATCACAAACCTACACCTAAAAACTCCCATTTCTGTGAGGAAGGTGGTCACTTAGATATTTTCTACTCAGCTCATTCACTGAATCAACAAATACTTTGTTAATCACTCAGGGTGCTGCGTCTGTGTTAAGCAGTAAAGACAATACAAAGATGAACTAGACAGTGATCCTGGCTCTGGAGAAGCTTACAGTCTAACAGAGGAGAAACATACGAATAAATGATTAATATGTAGTATCAGAAGCTCTCTGAAGGAGATGGATACAAATTTTTGAAGTACAAAGAAGGGAAAATTGCTGTCCAGGAAGAATAAGGAAGGGGTATATGAGTCAGAGGAATAGGCATGCACAAAGGCATGGAGGTGTGAAAGAAATCATGCTGCTATTTGCGGAGAGGGGAAAATGTCAGCAGGGCTGGTGGGAAGTGATGAGAGATGTAGAAAATAGGGCTGGAAAAAATAGATTAGAGATTTTTTTTTCCCCTATGGGCAGAGAAATATGGAGAAGTGAAGGGAAGTGACATGATTAGATTTGAAAGATGATTCTGTTTAAGGGTGGAAGACGGATGGATGGAGGATGGGAAAAAGCTACTACAGAGAGAATGGAAAGCATCTGAGAGGTATCTAGAAGACAGAATTGACAGGATATAGTGACTGCTGGATGTGACAGTGAAAGAGGGTTCTCCAGTAGGGCAGGCTAGATGCTACCATTGATCAGGCAGAAAAGTGCCAGCCAGGGACCTGCAGTGATGAGGTAACAAGCTAGGGTTTATATTTCACAAACTCTACCAGGCAAGGCAGTTGGAAATGGAATAAGGAAGTAGCTAAACTGAAACTGGGTCAAAGGGCTACAAATATTGTCGGAGAGACAAATACGATGGAAAAGTTATATAATTATTATAGTCAGGTCAGGAGAGTTATAAATTTCATGGACTAAACTTTATCCTTAGTTTGTTGATGAGTATTAGCCTTTTCTCAAGGGTTATTTTATCATTGTCCTTTGTCTCTTTCATGTTCCTCCTGAATCTACCTTACCTGAATCTAGCTCCTTACCTTCCCCCCACACCACACATGAATAATCTCCTGTCCTTCCCTCAACCCAAGCATGTTCCTTCCTTCAAAACCCTGTGTCTTCCATGAGCCACTTCTGAGCCCTCCTCAAAAAAATCGGTGATGGCTAAAGGATGTAACTGAACACAGATAACACACTACTTCTTTCATTTAATGCCAAATCCATATTCCCATTAGCTATTTATACCTTTATTGTTTCATTCCTTTATTTAAACTTTAAGTCATCTGAATAGGACACTACTTCTGAGTTCTAATCATCATCAAAAATTAGGACTGTCTAATGTGGGCAACATTGTTCTAAGGCCTTTTGGAAAAGCTACTATTTTCATGAATATCAGAGTAGATTTTGCATTGACGCTCAGAACTTAGGCCCCCGGGGAAAATGATTCTGATTCTGCATAATCTTCAAGAGGCAGAAAGGGCGATTGTGCAAGTGTAAGAAGGAAGTTAGTACTGCAATTCTACAAACCTTTCATGAGTGCCAGGTGCATGCTAGGTGCTGTACTGTGCTTCTTAGAAGCCATATGAGGATATGAAGGTGTAAAGAGGGCATCCTCTTTATTTTTTGGCATGCCTTACATATTTCATAATTTTTAAAAAATGGTCCCTTCCCTTCGGAACTCAAGTCCAGTAGGGAAGACGGCACAAACACAAATGAAGGCAGGCCATGATACATGCTTATAATAGGGGTACAAAGTACCATGAGATAATAAATAATAGATTAATCTGCTTTTGAGGAACAAGAGTCAGGTCATCTATCTTTATAAGGATATGAGACCAAAAGTTTGAAAATTGGGAAGAATATGCATCTTTCTCACTGATACATCTGATAAGCCTTAAAGAAATATTTTTAAATCTACAACTGGAAAGACACTAAGGCTAGCCCATTGGATCACAGGCCCAAAGCTGCTGCCAGGTCCTCTAATTTTTATTTTATTTTAATTTATTTATTTCAAATAATTTATTTTTGGCTGCATTGGGTCTTCGTTGCTGCGAGAGGGCTTTCTCTAGTTGCAGCGAGCGGGGGCTACTCTTCGTTGCGGTGGCTTCTCTTGTTGTGGAGCATGGGGCTCTAGGCACACAGGCTTCAGGAGTTGTGGCGCGTGGGCTCAGTAGTTGTGACTTGTGGGCTCTAGAGGGCAGGCTCAGTAGTTGTGGTTCACGGGCTTAGTTGCTCTGCGGCATGTGGGATCTTCCCGGACCAGGGCTCGAACCCGTGTCCCCTGCATTGGCAGGCGAATTCTTAACCACTGTGCCACCAGGGAAGCCCCCCGCTGGTCCTCTTTCTAAGGCTCTTGGTTATTTTTTGGAACAGATAGCATTGCTTGTCAGGGCTTTACACCACACCATTTCCAATGCTCCTTCCCCTCCAGTGTGTGCGCATTGTACCTCAAAACCCTCTCAGAATCTATCAGCCTCTCTCATCATAGCCAATCAGTGTTCAGTCCTTCCCTTCACTACCACCCTTCCCCCACCCCACACACAGGCCAAGGGGTGATCCTAAAGCTTCCAGCGTATAATTTCACAGGACAAAAAGGTTGCAGATTCCCTTTAAGTGCAGTCCTTCCAGAAGGCAGGGAAAGGCCAGGCAACCTTTCAAAGTCCCCCTGGCATATGGGCAGGCTCTACTCCGTGTCATCCACATTGCCACTGACAGGCCTGGGACCAAAGCCTGACAGGAATATAAAAAAGCCCCTGGCTCCAGTCCACTCTACAACCCTCATGTCAGGCAGAAAAATGTGTTTTTTGTGTCTTTTTGGTCATATGACTTAGATAGAAGAACCAGACTGATGACTTCTTTTTCCCTCCTCTAAAAAGGAAAGCAAAAAAAAAAAAAAAGTCCTGTTTAAAGCAGGGAGTTTCTTATAAAGTTTAAGGAGATATTTATACATAATTAAAAGGAAAGATTTAGATTTTCTCTAAAATAAGTTTGTCTATAGTATAACACAAACATTTGCTATGCTAAAATATGCTGCATCTAAAGCATTTACACACTGCATAATAGCATTTAATACTACTCAGCATTTATGACTTCAGTAATTTTGCAGTTTAATGATTTGGAAAGAAGCTACCAGGAGTCAGGAGTCCCAGCTGTGTCCTAAATTAACTGCTTGCCCTTGGGCAAGTCACCAAACCTCTCTAGGTCTCAATTTCCTCATCTGCAAATTGAAGGAACTGGACTAGAATGGTCTCTAAGGTCTCTTTTAGCAACTGAAAAAGTATTCTGTGAATGTAAGGAATCAGAACAATCCAACAATGGAAAAGGATATCTCAAAACTGATTTGCTCTCCCCATCTCTGGAAATGCTAGATGTATCAGAGAAATTATAATATTCCTGCTTTGGTACAGAGGATTGAACCAAATGACCTCTCCTATGTCTTTCAACTGGAAGATTCTGTCATTTTACAAATTAGTTCTAGAGACCATAAAACAACCAGAGAATGAAATTAAGTGGAGGAGGGGAACACCATCTAGGTACAGCAAATGTTTGCTGTTACATTAACAGAGTAATGACAGGTATAGCAAGTCACTGTGTAGCTAACATGAACTGTTTGCCTTGGGCCAGGTTGCTAGGTGGTGTAAATAACTCTGCAAACACAACACCTAGCAATAAAAAGATCTAAATGCCTTCAGTCACTCCAAAGTGAGCATATAGGGTTTCTTCAAGTAAAGCCTCTGATTGTCAGTCAGAAAAACTAAGGGAAGGAGGGAGGAAGTTCACAGTGGGCTCTCATTTGTGTGGGGGCAGACACTTCCTACACTGATGTGCTCCACTGGCCCAGTTCTTAGGGCCATATAACAAGAGGGTGGCAAATAATAACAATAATCACTGCGTTATCTTACATTTATATGTGGAGTTGAGTTTCCAAAGTAATTCCATCTATTTTAATCTCCTTTGAGCCTCATAATGGCCATGTGAGGTGGGCAGACCAGGTATTATTGACCCCTCTGAGGAAAATTGAAGCTTACCAAAGTTTAGTAATATTCCTTTTCCTCAAAAATGAGAAACTGATCAAATCCTTATTATATCATTTTCAACTCCCTTTAATGCTTTTGTCATAAGAGGTCTGCTAGGATCTATGGATCTATTTATGATTTCATTATATTTGCATATATTCAGGAAATGACAGAGGAATATAATATTGTTATGCAATTTCAGGAAATATCTTTTAAAAAGGAAACCAACAATAACAATCCTGAATTGTAATGCTGTTTTTCTTTTTTTTGCGGTACGCGGGCCTCTCACTGTTGTGTCTTCTCCCGTGCGGAGCACAGGCTCCGGACGTGCATACCCAGCGGCCATGGCTCACGGGCCCAGCCGCTCCGCGGCATGCGGGATCCTCCCGGACTGGGGCACGAACCCATGTCCCCTGCATGGGCAGGCAGACTCTCAACCACTGCGCCACCAGGGAAGCCCAGTAATGCTGTTTTAAAAAGCTGACAGAAATAGATGTTGAATTAGAAATGCCTCCTATATCCGAGAAATAATAAAGGGGACCAAAAAAAAAAAACCTATAACAAATCAAATCCAATTTAAGTTGTAATCTAGCAATGTGATTCTGGAAACACATAGTGGAAAAGGTTAGTATACTGGGAAGATAGAGAAAAGTATTTGAAATAGGTGATAAATAAGCATATCAAGAAACAAAGATCTTTCTAAAGAAATTATATTGAAAAAACTAAATTTGGATTAATCAAGAATTAGGCAAAGGAGCTAAATTCTAAATACAGCCCCGCCCAAATAAAGGCAGATTTTGGTATAGGCTAAGTATATAAAAGCTTTAAGCTTTGGAAGAAAAAAAATGGCAATATCTGTTAAGGCACCTATTATGCTTATACTTTTAATACACTTTATCTCATTTAATCTTCAGATCTTCATGGAAGTCAATATTATCGTCATTTTATAGATGAGAAAAATGAGGCTCAGAAAGGTTAAATAACTTGCCCAAGGTTATACAGTTAGTAGATGGCCTGTTAGGTCCATCTGATTTCAAACCCAGTCTTTTTAGAAAGTTACTTCTTAGAAAAAGTATATCTTTTACAGTTATATTTAGTTACTGGAAATATGAGATATTAAAAGATAAAAAATATCTTTTCATCTTTCCTAATAATTGGTAGGCTGAAAATTCCATGAGATGTTATCATTTAAATCACGCATCCTAGTGACATGAGCTTTAGAATCAGAAGAACTGGGCTTGAATCTTAGAATCCTTGCCTAAGCAGCTACATGAACTAGGGTAAACCCTTGAGCTCTTTAGGCCATAATCCAATATATTAATCTTTCATTGTATATATTTACGAAAACTAATTGCTGGGTGTTTTGCTAGATATCCAGGGATAGAAAGATACATAAGACATGGTTCTCTGTCTTCAGAGTTTATTTTCATTAAATCAATTTAGTTAAA